>NC_067401.1:435117317-435417317 GCF_016432865.1 Antechinus flavipes | reverse complement strand
AATAAGATGAGGACTTTTAGTGCATATACTACAGGATTGCTTTTGAACATTTAAATTTAACATGCCTTCAGGATTTCCTGATTTCTTGGTAGTTCTAGTTAGAAAAGAATATGGCCTATAGTCATGTTAGAAATGTCTCCTATTAGGCAAGATCTAGCAGGAGAAATAATTATGAACTTTATTGATATTGACTGTACCAGGCTGTAATGGTTCCAGTGGAAGTAAGGATAGTTCTGATCCTTTCTTGCCATAATCTATCCCAGCCAGGAGAATTATTATCACAGCTATGGAATTCTAGGCAATATCCCCTTTACTTCATCCAAATTTATCACCTAATCCAGATCCTGGTGGCTCTTATTTGCTGGCCTTCATATCAATGAATAAACATTTATTAAATGTCTATCCGTTATATATCTGGCACACTTCTAGATGATAGAGTTACAAAGAAGGAAAAGGAAAGAGTGCTTTACTCAAGTAACTTTATGTGTTCTTATAAGACCATAGCACAATATATACTCTGTGTGTGTGTATACCAGTATAAATTGGTATATATATACCAATATAAACATAGGGACAGGCTCTGGTGAACAAATGACTTCTCCTGGTGCAGGTTAGCAGTTTCACTGTTCAGACCACTGACAGACTCTGTAACTTGGCCTGATTTAACCTAGGGAAGGTATATCACAGGTGTTAATAGCTCTGAGGCTGGCTCCCTACCTACTCTGCCATGCTTTCTTTCATAAAAATATGTTCATGTAAGCTTGAGATTATATAATTTCTCTGTGGAAATATGAAAACTCTGAGGAAGAGATAATGGCCATACCGATCTGCTTACATCATGTTCCTTCTACTATCTCTATACCTTTGTGCTGACTGTCCCCATGCCTCTAATATTCCCTAGTTTTCTTCAAGACTCAATTCAGGTGCCATTAGTAGTTTTTATCTTCTTATCTCTTAATTAGTTTCACCAAAAGAGACTGTATATTCTAGAATGTAGCATTCTGAATTTTACTTAGTGAGTTGTAAACTGAATTTTGTTTTTGTTTCAGTGAGCTTCTGAAATTTAAGGTATGTTATTTTTGCTTCAGAAGTCATCATCACTAATATTTTATCCTGGACACCTAATAGCAATAAAAATTAGAAAGGATTATAATTTTTTTGATTAAATGTATCACGATATGTGAAAATATATATTTAAATTGTTTGATATCTCTAAGAAAGAAATACATCAGTGCACTAGCCTAGTGTTATTTCTTTTCACTGTGCTCAGTATTGAAGGTAAGATGCCGGTTGTAGCTTAAAAAGCATTTTAAAGGGGCTATATTTGAATGAACATTAAAGCTGAATTTTCAGTTACCACTTACCCATCAAAGTTGTGTTTCTTCTTAATGAAGTCTATTTTATGTAATGCTCATTTAAAATAAAAGACTGATTGCTTGTGTATGAGATAAAAAATAGAGAACCAAATTTGTCCATAATTTCTGGATTTGTAGCTGCATACTTTGACTTGCCTATCATATTGTAAATGCATTATTTTTTAAAATCTTGGAAGTATGTGACAGTACAGTCTCGTATACATGCCATCACAATCTGTATTTAAGACTTTGTTCCAGAAACTTTTTAACCTCTTAGTGTGGTCTAATGTGACCATGATGGGTCATTTGTCGAGGGTGTTTTCCTTTGATAAAAAACCTCCTAGACCACAGACCATTTCAGGGTTAGTGTGTGTTTAATTGTTTCCAGATTGCACATTGGCTTATAGAGCTCACTTTTCCTTCTCCTTCAACTCCACCCAGTCTCTTTCCTAGTATTTCTCTCCTATCATAGTTTTCCTTTCCAGAAGAACATTTTTGGCTGACAGAACAAAGCTCTTTGACACAGATGTGCAGAAATCATTACTAGAATTTGTCTATCACATGGAAAGAGGGTAATAAGTCAGAAATATGTTTTCGAAGGGATTTTCAGAGTATTTGCAAGAATATATATTTTAAAATATATATATGTGAATATGTTTTTTAAATAAATAGAAACATGATGTTGGATTCTTTTTTTTTTTTCCCACTGTTCCCAATCAAATACTGTCTGATGCATTTAGAAGAGTCTACTCTTTTTGCCAAGTGATGGATTGAGTTTCTTTTCTAACCATTTAATTTTATGTTGACCTTTTAATCTCCCTGACATGTTTTTGTGCATGTGTGGCATCATCTTTCACCTGTTTTAATGGGGTAGGATGCAAAGGGGTCAAAGGAGAGAAAGAAATAATTCCTACTCACCATTTTGAGGAAATAAATCTGTTTTTGGCACAATTTTATAATTTAACCACATAGATTCACCTTATATATAATAGATCTGTTACAAATTGCATACAAATTAAATGAGTTTCTTTTGAATTTGCCCTATAAAGTTATTTTGTGAAGAAAATAATTCTTTCAAAATGTAAATAACCACCCCTTTATTGATCTCTTTTTAAAAGCCTGAGTAGTAGTATAGCTAAGTTTTATAAAGTAATAAATACATATAACAATTCCAGGCAGTACTAAGGTTGCTTTTAAGATGTATCAAAACTGCTCTGGAGAGGATAAATAGCAATAAGGTTACCACCTCTGACTCCTTATTGCTTCCACATTACTCTTCCACTCAGACCCATAAATCTCAAGTAAGCAGCTCAGGGAATTGGAAGTATTTTTTAAAGTGGTTACACTTATTACTTTTAAAATTACATATGATGATTAAGTACTACCCTAGGTATGAGCTATGCCTAAAGAAAATTGTTTTTTAAAGACTGGTCTTATAGTCCATCACTGGTGATTATAAGGGTATCACAGAAGGTCATAGAGTTTGGGACCAGATTGTCATTTGCTCTTCATATAGCTGCTATACCTACTCTTTATTCTGTCCTCTATTTTATAGTTGGCTATAGGCACTATATTGTTTTCTACATTTAATGATGGTGGTGGTTTTCCACAGCTTCTTTTATTGTAAGTTTCTGGAATCATAAGGAAACAATTGCTTGTATTTGTATATTTCAGATATGATCAATCTGTGTCTAATGACAAAGCTTTGATGGTGGTAACTGAAGAGCCACTGTTGTATATTCCTCCACCTCCTTGTCAGCCAATAATCAACCGTACAGAATCTCTCAGGTGAGTGTTGTTTGGTCTGTGTGAGAATTTCTGAAAAGTTGTCTGTAATCAGCAGTTCTCTCTGCCTGGCTTTGATTTCAAAGAGATGATTGGATCACCAATAGTATCTAGACCAGCATCTCTCAAAACTTTGGCTTATAGCATTGGTTCTTTCTTGCTATCAGAAGTTGTGGTGCAATGAACTGGCAGCACTGTGGACAAGTGAGGAAATTGCATACACCACTGTGATTACAAGTATTAATTTTACGGCGACTTTTTAATCTCCCTGCCATGTTTTGTGCCATGTACATGGTGCATGCCTACAAACACTCTCAGCACATAGTTTTGAAGAACTACTGGTTTGGGCAAGAAAAAGAAGTTAGAATGTTTCTCTGTTTTTCTTATTATCTAACAACATATATCTCATGTTCACTCAGTTTCCTCACTAATCTCTTAAGAATAGTCCCAACTATCTGTTTTCTAGGGTCGTGGTTCATTTAATTGAATTCAGTTGAGTATTAATTAAAGAGATTTCTGGGGCAGCTAGGTGATGCAGTGGATAGAGCACCAGCCCTGAAGTCATTAGGACCTGAGTTCAAGTCTGGGCTCAGATACTTAACATTTCTTAGCCATGTGACCCTGGGCAAGTTACTTAACCCCAATTACCTTAAGCAAAAAAAGAAGAAGAAGAAGAAGAAGAAGAAGAGAGAGAGAGAGAGAGACAGAGAGAGAGACAGAGACAGAGACAGAGATTTTTATGTATCAGATTCTGTATGAGGGACTGGGAATAAAAAAAACAAAAAGCAGTCCCTACCATTAAGGACCTTCCATCATGTTGGAATTGCATACTTAAATATAGCATTTTGAAATTTTAAAAATGTTCTTTGCATGAAAACTCATTATTTGGAGTTTTCAAAGGCTCTCCTTTAATTTCTTTCTGACTAGTTTTCCAAACATCTTTTTGTCACACTATGGTGAGAATTCCCAGTACTGCTCCTGCTGCTGCTTGAATTGCTATTTCCAATGTTTATGCTGGTGTTGTCGTACCATGCACTCCTGGCCAGCCCCCGCTTCTGTGTCAGAGAGCTCTCCTTCCAACCTCTCAAGTTATCTTGTCCTGGAAAAATGTCTTGCTCAAGCTTTTTGCTGGCTCTGCTGCTCCACAATTTGATTTAATGAGTTATTTTAAAGTTGTTTGGAGGAAAAATGTTGGGAGATTTTGGCTAGAATGCTCCTTCTATCATGCCATCTTCAATATTGTAATTTTCAAAGTTTTTCACACATCAATTTATAATTAGGAATCCTGAAATATGTTAAGTTCCCTCAAACCTTTGAGATACTTGCTTGCACAGTTCAAAAGCAGAGGAAAACTTTGGAAACATTTTTTGTGGAAAAAAAATTTCCTTCTGTTTATACTTGGCAGGTGTTTTAACTGTGAATATCCTTTCAGTTTTGAACTTGTGATTGAGTGAGCTGCTTTATGAATATGAATGGTTTATTTAAAAGCTACATGTATTAAGTATCTTCACTTATTCAGAATGATGAGTATTGTGAAACATTAATTTTTTTTTTAAGGGTATTTAATTGAACATTTTACTTAAATAGGTTGAATCATGAACTTCGAGGATGGGTTCATAGACATGAAGTAGAGAGGACCAAGTCGAGAAGAATGTCAAATAGTCAGCAACAGAAAACACGTGTTCTACAGGTATCTTTTGATTTTTTTTATGACAAAAAGAAAACAGTTTATCTTCATTTCTTTGCTATCAAAGCACTACACATATTGTGCATATAGTCAGCTTTAAAATTATGTGGGTACTAAAGGGAGGTATTGTCCAGGAGTGGAAAGGGTACTGATTGTGAAAAACCCTCTCTCCCCATTACCACAAGTGTCATAGGCAAGTCATTGAACCTCTTTGAGCAAATTTCTCCTTATGTAAAAAGTTTGATTATATCAGGAGTTTTTAACTTGGTCAATAAAATTGTTTCTAAAACTTTTTTCTTGATAACTAATTCAGTATAATTGTTTTCCTTTGTAGTCCTGTATATTTTATTTTACTCATTTAAAAAATTGTTTTGAAAACAGTTCATGACCAAAAAAAGATTAAGCTCTGGTTGATCTCCTAAAGCCCAGGTATCATCACACTTTGATTCTAAGATTATCCACTGTCTGAATCCTTAATTCTTTTTTCTTCCTGTTATCTCCTTTTGGTGATTTCATTGATTACTAGTATCTTTATTGAGGTTTGCCAGTCTTTAAGAATGAAGGTAAAATTAAAATTAGGTTATTTAGTTAATTGTGATGAATTCTGGAATTAGATTTAGTAAGAATATTATTTAAGCAGTTATCTTAATTGCATTGTGTTGCATTAATTGAGAATGTTAATTTATTAGTTATTCCTCCCTACCCCTCTGTCTTTTTCTCCTTTCTTTTCTCTCTTTCTTCCTCCCTCCCCTTTCTTTCCTTTTTTTTTCTTCTTCCACTTTCTTTCCTTCCTTACTTTCTGTAATAGATTGGGTAACTTTTTAGTACAGGGAAAAACATTTAGCAGCATAGTTAATTTGTCTAATGTCCTGGCATGAATGAATAAATACACATTCATTGAGTACTTTTGTATTTATTAGGTAAGTATTGTATTTATCACTTGGAGTACAAAGAAAAGACAAAAGAGTCTTGGAGTACAAAGACAAGACAATCCCTGGCCTCAAGAAGCTCACTTTTTTTTTTTTTTAAAGCTTTTTTAAATAGCTTAATAGTATTTCATTTAATAGTATTTTTTTCTAATTACATGTAAAGATAGTTTTCAACATTCATTTTTGTAAGATTTTGAGTTCCAAATTTTTTTCTCCCTCTTCCTTTCTCCCTCCCCAAGACAACAAGCAATCTGATATAGGTACAATCATTTTAAACATATTTTCACATTTGTCATGTTATGAAAAAAAAAAAAACAAAAATAAAAGGGTAACCACAGGAAAGAAAAAAACAAAAACAAAGGTGAAAATAGTATGCTTCGATGTATATTGCCTCCATAGTTCTTTCATTGGATGAAGATGACATTTTTCATCCCAAGTCTGTTGGAATTGTCTTGGATCACTGTATTTCACAGAAAAGCTAAGATCTGACATAGTTGATCATCACATAACCCTGCTATTAATGTGAACTGTATTCTCCTGGTTCTGTTCATTAAGAAGCTCACACTCAAATGAGGGACACTAAAAGACAGGGGTTCTGTTTTTTAAAAGCAGATGTAATGAATGTTCTTTAGTGTAACTTCTATTGATAAAACCTAGTCTATTTCTGATATTGAGTTGACAGTTCAATCAAAGTTACTTTGGCAATGAAAATTGTTTCCAAGGCTCTTGGACTTAACCTTCTAATTACTTGCAATTACTCACTGGTTAGTGGTGGTGGTGGAAATGTCACTTTTCTGCTCTATAAAAGTTGTTCCCTGTGATTATATAGTGATTATAGTTGTAGAACTAATAACAATCTTTGCTGCTATTTTAGGGTGTGTGGGTAAAGGGCCCTGGGTTGCTTTCACCTGAGTCTAAGGGAAATTTTTATCTACTTGGTATATATGCTCAGCTCATGAGAATGACAAACCTTGGGCAATAGAGGTTGATAGTGATGTAGCCTTAAATGTTGTCTGCAGGAACTAGTTTGGAGGTAGGGTTGGTGGTCTGAGAGTCATTGGTATTGGCAAGGGTCTTGGGTTTAATTGCCTGTAGGGCCTCAAAGAGGTTTGTAGTTTTTATATCAAGCCTCCATCACTTTATGTGTTAGTGAAAACATATTATTCTGGTTATCTGTTCCTCAGTAAAGAAATAAGGTATTAGACTAATGATTCACATTTATCATAGAGAAGTATGCTGTGTCTAAATTTTAACTTGACAAGTTCATAGCCTTTTCTTGGTTGTACATTTCCTCCCATAATAGAGTGATAGCAAAGCAAGAACTGTAACTCCTAGACCAATGAACAGTAGTTTTCTTATAACAGAGTACTTTTGGTTTCTTCCTCTAGCATTTCTCATTTCTTTCCCGCTTTTTTTCCTTCAGCCTCCTTCAGATTCTGAAGAGACCCAAAAGTCTTATAAGGTATACTATAAAATTTTGGTGAATTACTTAACTGTGATGGTTTTTATTTTGTTTTGTTTTGTTTTGACATTTTGCCATTGCATATTTTAATTGATTCCTTTATAAATCAGATTTTATAATATTTAGCAAATAGGATAAAAAAAATGAAAGGAGGCAGCTTGCATTACTAAAAGACTATTTTTGATAATCAGACTGCCCAACTTAAAAAATCACTGGCAATTTGTGACCATTCTTTATTAAGAACTGTAGGTTATCCAGACACATTTCTTTTTTATTCTTTTTCATGCTATATGGTAGCTTCCTAACATCCTTTAAAAAAAAAAATACTCATTTTGAACTTAAATACAAATAGACAAAAAAGGGGACATTTCTATGTGTACAACACAATATAAAAACAAGATTCACTATAGAAACATGAATTTCTATTTCACACTGTTTACTTTTTTAAAAACTATGTAATAAATACTATATATCATTTTCAAAGCTACCCTGTTTTTCTTTTATAGCTTCTGAGTTTTCTTTTGTTCTCTCCTGTGATTTTTTTTCCCTTTCCATTTCTTCCTAGAGAGGGCACAAAAATGTATATATGTGAAAAATCATGTTTTACATTCCTGTTTATTTAAGTACTTTCTCTGGATATGCATAATATCTTCCTTCATAAGTCCTTTTATAGTTGATTTGATTATTTACTATACTCATAACTTGATTGCTCAAAATTGTTCTTAGAATAGTATTGTTTTTAACTGGGTACAATGTTTTTTTGCTCCTGCTTATTTCATTCTTCATTATTTCATGCAAATCTTTATATATTTTTCTAAAATACACCAGCTGCTCTTTTTTTTTTTTTTTTTTTTTTTTGTTGGCTGAGGCAATTCGGGTTAACTGACTTGCCCAGGGTCACACAGCTAGGAAATGTTAAGTGTCTGAAACCATATTTGAACTTGGGTCCTTTAGACTTCAGGGCTGGTGCTGCCTCCTAGCCACCTAGCTGCCACCTAGCTGCCCCCTAGCTGCCCCCTCATCATTTCTTAGAGTACAGTATATTCTATTACAATCACATAGCACAGCTTATTTAGCTATTCTCTATTTCTTTGTCACCACAAAGTCTCCCCTCCAACCCCTCACTTTTTTTTTTCCCCCTAATTACCTTAGGAAACAACTAATCGTGGTATTATTATGTCAAAAGGTATACACAGTTATTTTCATAATTTTTTTTGTTTGTTTTAAAACTAGGCAGAAGAAAGGGGTAATCAAATTTCAAATCATCCAGTTTATTATGTGAAAAAAATTTGATGGGAAGTGTTTTAAGTAGTTAAAATGAGATTTGTTGGTTGTCTATATTTAAGTTTACCATACAATCTTTTAGACTCAATGTTGATAACATTATTATTTTAGCCTTCTAATATCTTATTCTACCTCCCAATTTTCCCATTTTAATCCTTTAAATACAAGTCTCAGATTAAACTTCCTTAAACACCACTGTGGTTAGGAATGCATAATCCTTTCTGAAATAGGATGTATTTTTTATTAATTAAGATTATGGAGCAAAAGTGAAGGGGGAATATGATAATATAAATCACTTGGATTGAGGAAGGAGAGTTGGTAAGTCACCCATTCCCACTTGAAATATATATCATAGGATTGTCAATTTAAACTATGAAAAGATCCTTGAGGTCATTGATTGTCATTTTATACATTAGAAACTGAGACCCAGAAAAATTAAATGGCTTGAATTTTATGGGCGAAGGAGGAGGATATTAATGCTTCTGCTTCACTCCAGTAATTGATCAGGTTAAGCTCTAGGGTAAGAGATCCCTACAGATCAGACCTGATTTTGTTACTCCTCTGTTCAAAACATTCAGTAATATCCCCTTATCTATAAGATAAAATCAGAATTACTTAGTTTGTCAAATCAAATCTTCCATAATCGGTTCCATAGTCTATATTTATAGTTTCCCTTTTTTCTATGTATGAACTCTTCTCTCTAACCAGATTGATTTATTCATATACTCCTTTAGCACAAGTCTTGTGCTTTTTTTTGGTCCAAATCCCAGTGTTTTCTCCATCTGAAATTATTGCCTCAGACTCTGTGCATGTGTAATCCCTACTCATCCTTCAAGTAAAAATTTTCATTCTTCTTCATGAAGTCTCTCTAGATTGAACGATCTCAAAATATTCCCTCCTTCCTATGAACTCAGAGCACTTATTGTCTATGATAGTCACCATATAGTTGCCCTCATTTAAAGAAAGTCATTGTAAGAAGTAGAAGGTATATCTTTTAAAAAAAATTTTTAATAGCTTTTTCCTTTTCCAAACATATGCAAAGATAGTTTTCCACATACACCTTTGTAAAAACTTGTGTTCCATATTTTTCTTCCTCCTTCCCCTCCCCCACTCTTAGTCAGCAAGCAATTCAATATAGGTTAAACATGTGTAATTCTTCTAAACATATTTCCATATTCATCAGTCTGAACAAGAAAAATCAGATCAAAAGGTGAAAAAAAAATCCACAAGGGTAAACAGCTACAAAAAAAAAAAAAAAAAAAAAAAAAAAAAGGTGAAAATACTGTTTTGATCCACATTCAGTCTCTGTAGTTCTCTTTCTGAATACAGATGGCATTTTCCATCCCAAGTCTATTGGAATTGTCTTGAATCACAAAATTGCTGAGAAGAGCTAAGTCTATCATAGTCTATCATCACATAATCTTCTTGTTATTGTATACAATGTTCTCTTGGTTCTGCTTGCTTCTTTCAGTATCAGTTCATGTTGTCTTTTCAGGATTTTCTAAATTCAGCCTGCTCATCATTTCTTATAGAGAACAATAATATTACCTTACATTTACACCATAACTTATTTAGCCATTCAATTTCTAGTGAAGAAATATCTTTTGACAAAGCATATGTTCCCATTTTTGTTTAGAAAATGTGGCTATTGTAACTAAACCCTTTACCTCACAATCATGCACTGCCTTTTGGTATGCTTTTTTTTGTGTTTGTTTTTGTTTTATGTGTTTGTCTTCATAGCTACATTGCAAATTCCTTGAGAATGAATAAATATAATGCCTTTTTCTAATATGTACCCAAATTGAAAATTGACAGATATAAGTAGGCATTTAGGAAGAGGAAAGCAACTGAATTCAGCTCCCTTTTCCTACACCCTCTTTCTAAAATAAGAAAGTGTGCAATTTAGATTTGAAAGGAAGCAGAATCAAATAGGAAGCTCACTGTGATAATATGGATAGTAGCCTTTTTAATCCAAATATTTTAATAAACCAAAACACAAAGATCCTGGCCATATTACATTTTTCTTCAAAAAAAAATCATGAAAAATCCCATTCCAGACTTTTAATTTGCAATTGGCTTCTATATTGTGGATAAATAGTTAAGACTCCTGGTCCCCTATTTATAGGGAAGAAATTGTAATAATAACCTCTTCTGATTTATTATGTTTTATTAATTAACATTTTAAGAAAGTTGAGAAAATGAGATACTGATTTGAAAAAATATTTTTCCATGTATTATATAAAAATCTTGCTATGATAATATTTTTTGTAAAGAAAAATTCAGTCTTAGACTCAATCCAATATTTAAATATTGAAGCATAGGAAGAATTTTTATATAAATTATTCTCTTCTACAAGGGTATACCAAGGTTGGGATCCCAAGATCATTTCTGACAAGCTTCTAATTATGTATTTCATCATGCTTTATTCATTATTTATTAGGGCTAATAATGAATATTTTAATTTTAAATCATCCCTACTAAGAAAGGAGGTTTTTCATCATTACAAGTTAAATAAATTCTAAACTTTTGGAAACATAAGCTACAAATGAATACTCTAGATTATATTAAATATTTTTAAAAGAAATATACAACAACTATATGCAATGCTGATGTTATATAATATTCATGATATTTAAAAATATAAAGTCAGTTTTCCTTTTGTTAAGTGATACAAATCTTAGATCTAGCATAAATAAGGATCATTTTCTTCCTTTTACACTTATTTCTCATTTACTTATTGCATCTGCAACTCAACTTTTTCTAACTCGTGACCATATTTTAGACTAGAAAAAGGAGGAAAAGAAAGTCAGCTTTTTTGTTTTTTTTTCCTTCTGCCAAAATGGCAATAGTTATTTAAAGTTAATCAATTAATAAACTTGTTACATATGCCTAGCTCTGATTTAATTTTTTTTAACTTTATTTTGTTTAATTCATCAATAGACTTTTTATTCAAAAAGACAACACACTTTTTTGGTTATAACTTAGGGAATACTAAGTTAGATATTGTGTACATCTTAAGCATACATACATTGTGTCAGTTTATCCTTTAAGGGTAATGGAATTGGAATCCTAGGTCCTAAATTTGAATATTGGCTCTGCAGCTGGTGTCAAGTTACTTAGTCATTGTGGGCTTTTTCAGTCATTCAGTCATTTTTCAATCATATCTTGACTCTTCATGACCCCCTTTGGGATCTAATTGATAAAGATGCTACAACAGTTTTTCATTTCCTTCTCAAGCTCATTTTACAGATGAGGAAACTTAGGCAACAGGGCTAAGTGCCTTGTTCACAATCACAGTAAGTGTTTGAAGCTAGATTTGAATTCAGAAAAATGAATCTTCCTGACTTCAAACCCAGCACTCTATTGTGCCACCTACCTGCCCACTATGGACTTTAAGTTTTTTTATAAATTAATTGAGGTGCTTAGACTACCTAGAGCTAACTCTAAGTTCCTAAGTCTACATTATAATTTTATTCTCTCTAGCATGGAATGGAGCTGAGTAAATTCAGTTAACAGCTTGGAAAAAGGAAAAAAAAATAATAGGTGGAACATTTTTCATAAGTAAACTTAGTTTAAGTAGTTGCAATAGGGCAATAGAAAAGATATTTTTTGAACACTAATACTAAGTGATTAATTTTGAGACTCAGATCCTTATGTAGCTTGAGATTATCTTTTGGTAAAAAATAACTTTAACATAATTATGGGCTACTTTGTGTCTTCAGAATTGGGTTATTTATCATCAATGAGTTCCTGTATTGAATTATGGTTTAGTTCGTTTGTGTGTTGAGCACTGTTAAATACATTGGACAATAAGATATGTTTTTGTAATTTCTCTTTTATATTTACTTTGCAAAACAACTATTCATACAAATTAGATTCCCAGAATTCATTACTTATGTGTATCTTAGATGTTAAAACTTGTGGAGCCTGTTGGCTAGAACACAGATGTCTTTCTTTTATGTGACATCCATTTTGATTATTTCCTTTTTTATCATAGCTGATATCCTGAGACATATTTGTTTGAGTTTCACATGTAAGTACAAGTATAGATGCTGGTGTTTTGTTAGAGAGAAATTTAAGTCTATTAAAAAGATTGTTGTTGACATAGAGACGATATATGAATATACTTAAGCAGAAAGAACTAAACAGATTCCATGAACCCTGTAATCAAGGAAAAGACCTTATTTCCTTTTTTTTGTAAAATAAAAATGATTTTTTTTATTCTTTAGAATTCTCTGGAACATGGTTCTAATTCTCAGCTGATGGCTGTGCAGTATACAGAAACAACCAGCATCAGGTAAGAAAAGGTAAAGGTTCATTAATGAAAAATTAAGCCCTTGGTGAGACACTGCCAAGTTTTCACTTTGTTTGGGAGTAAAGCATTATTGAATATTTGCTCTTTGTTAAAACAGAATAATAATAAATGAAAGCCACTGAAAAAATAATAAAGATTAGTCTTTTTTTAGTACATTAAGTACATTACAAATTTTTAAATTAATTTTTTTTGCAATTATCAAACTTTTTTTTCCCTCCTTCCTATTGCCCTTCTCTAGAATAACCAACACAAAACACTTGCAACAAATAAGTATCATCAGGTAAAATAAATTTCCCTAGTGATCATGTCTAAAGATATGTATTTTCTGCATTCACCACTTCTTTATCAGGAAGTTAGTAGTATCCCTATTTGTCTTTTTAAGTAGTCGTTGATCACTGTGTTATTAAGAGTTCTTCAAACTTTCAAAATTGTTTGTTTTTCCAATGTTGATGTTGTAGTATAAAATGTTCTCCTGATCCTTTTCATTTCCTTCTGCTTCAGTCCATGTACATCTTCCCAAGTTTCTCTTAAATTCTCTATTTTTTTATAGCACAATCATATTTGATTTTATTCATATACCATAATTGTAGTCAGCCATTTGCCCATTGATGAGCACTTTCTTTGTTTCCACAAAAAGAATTGCCATAAGTGTTTTTGTATAAATGGATCTTTTCCCTTTTACTTTGATATCCTTGTGATTTTACTAATGGGTTTGCTGGATCAAAGGGTGCATTTACGTTCCTACATGGAGAATGATAGAACTTCCTCATCATTAGGGCAATTAGAAGGAATATATACAGATAGAAGCTACAGATGCGAGTTGAATATGAAGAGATATCTTTAAAAAGATAAAATTAAGAGTTGAGAGAGGAATGCACTAGGAGAAAGGGAAAAGGAGAGTTGGAATGGTGTAAATTATTTGCCATAAAAGAGGCAAGAAAAATAGAGGGGAAGAAGGAGAGGAAGGGAGTGAACTTTACTTTCATCAGAATTGACTCAAAGAGAAAATAACATACACACTCAGTATGGGTATAGAAATCTAGCTTAGCCTGTAGGAAAGTAGGAGGGGAAGAGGGATAAGAAATGAGGAGAAGATGATAGAAGAGAGATTGTATTAGAGGATTTTGAGGAGGGACAGGATGAAAGGAGAGAAAGAATTGAATAAGTGGAGAAATATAGTTAGCAATAGTAATTGAGAAAAAAAATTCTAAGCAAGTTTCACCGATAAAGACCTCATTTTCAAATGTATAGGAAACTGAATCATATTTATAAAAAATGAAAGCCCTTCTTTCATTGGTAAATGATCAAAAGATCTGAAGTATTCTGATGAACTTATTAAGCTATAGTTGTATTAAAAAATATTCTAACTCACTATTGGAGAAATGCAAATTAAAACAATTCTGAGATACTACCTTATACTTATTAGTTTGACTAATGGGCCAGAAAAGGAAAATGACAATGTTGGAGGGAATGTAGGAAAAATGAGACACTTATACATTACTGTTGCAATTGGAATCTGATTCAATCATTTTGTAGCACAATAATAATTATGCTCAAAGGGCTATAAAATCATGCATACCTTTTGACCTAACAATACCACTACTAGGTATGTCTCCCAAAAGAGATTTTTTTTTTTCTAAAAAAAAAAAGGAGAAAGAACTTATATCTACAAAAATATTTATAGTAACTCTTCTCAGGGCAAAAATTGGAAATTGAAGGGATGCCTATCAATTGGGGAATAGCTGAATAAATTGTGGTATGTGATTATGATGGAATATTATTGTTCTTTAAGAAATGATGAGTAGAATACTCTCAGAAAAACATGGAAAGTCTTCCATGAGTTCATGCAAAGTGAAATATACTGTGTACAAAGTAATAGAATAGCAATTGTGGGATGATCAGGTATGAATGACTTTATTATTCTCAGCAATACAATGATCTAAGACTATTCTGAAAAACTTAATGATGAAAAAATGCTATCCATACTCCAAAAAAGAATTCATTATGTCTGAATACAGATTGAAGCATACTGGGGCAGCTAGTTGACTCAGTGGATAGAGTACTAGCCCTGAAGTCAGGAGGACCCAAGTTCAAATCTGGTCTCAGACACTTAACACTTGCTACCTGTGTGACCCTGTAATTGCAAGTCAGATCAAAAGGTCCCATGATCCTTACAGAACAGTGGCAAAGAAAATGATAATGTCTCTTCTTTAATATCATTTCCTTTGATAAAATCATAGCATTTTCTGATGTTGAACCTGCTGTTATTTTTTTCAATCTTTTGACTTTGTTTTAATATTTCTTATTGACTTCATGAGATCATTGGCTTCTATTTGGTCCATTTGAATTTTCAGAGAGTTTATTGTTTGGGCATGGTTTTATATCTCTTACGCTAAGCTGTTAATTCCCATTCCAATTCTTTCTTGCATAGTTGTCATTTCTTTCTTTCTTTTTTTTTTCTTTTTCTTTTTTTTAACTTTCAGCCCCTTTATCTTTAGTTGCAATTGATTTTTAATTTATATAAGATATGTATAGATAACATTTCTACACCAATATGGCAAAACATATAATTTACATTAATAGTGAGTAGCTTAGTTATTGCTGTTAACTTTTTTTTTTTTAAGAAATTCACCAAATCATAATTGGCTGGCATGTTTTTGTTTTTCAGTTTACGAAATGGATAAAATAATTCAAAGGGGAAAGGAATTGTGAGGTTTGCTTTTTACAAATGATGATGGCTGATTTCAAAGCTATTATTTTGCAAAGAAAATAGCTGTATTTTATTAATAATTGTAAGCCAATATTTTTATTATATTGCCATGATTTTAGTCTCTTACTAATAGAAAAGTGGAAATATATTTTGACATCAGATTTAGAACATTTTCTGGTGTAAGACCTTGGTTATTAGATATTTTTACTTGTTTCAGATATTGATGTCTAGATAATGTTTTTGATTAATTCTGTGTTATTTCTAGTAATTAATTCTTTCTTCAAGTATATTATTGGGAAAAGATCCTTTAAATGGAAGTCTTGGTGTCCTTAAAATGAAAGACATTCAAATAAGGCATGAATATCTATCTTCATATGGAAGTAATACCTTTCTCTTTTTTTCTTGTTTACATAGGAATCCAGGGAGTGAGCTGCAAGTTTATTATGCTTCACCTAGAAGTTATCAAGACTTTTTTGATGCTATCCGAAGAAGAGGAGATACTTTTTATGTTGTGTCATTTCGAAGGGTAAGTATATTTGGTTATTTATTCATTCAATAAATACACCATCCTCTTTGTACAAAACACTGTGTGATTAGCACTATATGAGATAAGAGATAGATTCTTATAGTAAAAGGCACAGAATGTTATGTTAGTAACAAATCATTATGTGATGAGTAACAGATTATTTGTAAGAATTAGTATCAGTTAACTAGAATCAATTAGTAAGATTAAAGTTTCATATTTGTATTACATAAAATACATATTGCTTTTTCTGTCTTTGCTTATTTCACCATCTTCAGTGTTTATCTTTTGCCTGATAGGAAGTAAGAGTGGTAAATATTCTTTTTAATTTTATTCATATTTTTTCTTTTCCTTATATGACTAATTTTGTATCATAAATTTTCGAGGTATTGGCATAGTTAGAATGAAGATATAGATTGTGTTCCTAAATTCAGGTTTAAGATGACTTTTATAAGAGAAATAATGAATAGGCTATTGGGGAACAATTAGAGGCCTATTCACAAAATCATTTCTTATTGAAGAGTATACCACATATAAGTAATTTATTTTGTCAATTAAATATTTTTGTGTAGCAATGAAGTATACATGAGATCAGGAGAAATAATGAATTAAGGGGATAAATAAAGATGGCATTAATCTAGTATTTTAAAAATACTTAAATAAAAGGTTATGTCTTTTCAGCTCATCTCAATTACCTTAGATTATAATAAATAAAAAGGAAAGAATTTATTAAATGCTCACCATGTGTGCAGCCAGCTGTGAGGTGGCACAGAGGATAGAATGCTGGAGCTGGGATTAGAAAGATTCATCTTCCTGAGTCGAGTCTTGCCAAAATACAGCAAATCACTTAACTGTGCTTGCTCCCCTCTTTTTTTTTTTTTTTTTAATCTTTAAAATGAGCTGAAAAAGAAAATGGGAGATGTTCCACTAACTTTGCCCAAAAAACCACAAATGGGGTCACAAAGAATCAGATACAACTGAATATCATATTGTTAGCAACATGCTAGGCACTCTAATAAGCACTGAGGATAGATACACATTCAAGATAAATTCTTATCCTCCAAAAGCTTACATTCTAATGGAGAAGATAACACAGATAAAGATTAGAGGGTAAGAACATGTGGTTTCATCTGAAAACTCATTCATACTACAAGTGATTGATATTCTCTTTCTTTTCCAAGAACAGTAGTGTTCATTTGATTATTGTTCTCAGACTACAGAGAAAACGAAGTGACATGGCAGATTTGAAGCCAGCTATATAAAAAAAAACTATTACCAATAAGAAAGACGTGGCTCCAAAGCAAGAGCTGGAGGAATGGGTCAGAAGTGGGTAGTGAATAGCAATAAATGTGACAAATAGACAAAAATTAGCAAGAAGAAAAACTTTCTTGGGAAAGGCTTCATGACAAAACTATCAGAGAGGCTGATAACAAAAATATTGAGAAAATGACCCAGTATAATGGATAAATATTTTAGAGTGAAATAAAATTATTTAATAACTAGTGATAAAGGAGAAAGGATGATAGCAGTTATCTTAATTTAGAAACTTTAACTGAACTGATTAAAGGATTAAAAAATATAATAAAGAAATTGTAATAATATAATATATATAATAATTGTAATAAGAAATAAAGTTAGAATGAAGACAGAATTCTGAATTCTCAAAGGATAAATGAAATATTATAAATAAAAATAGAGATTTTTAACTATATGATAGAAAATCTCTCCATAACAGTACATTGTCTAGAAAAGATGATGGCAGATTTAAAATTAGAAAATGCAAAAGTAGAAGGAAAATTTAAAAAAAACAAAAGCAAGCAAAATTAAAACACACAAAATCTTTAAAACCCTTGAGAACTAACTTTAAAGAAAGAACCTCTATATAGAAACAATCTAAAAATTTTTCATTGTTGAAGTTCAAGTAAACTGAGGCACAAAGATTTGAACATGATCAATTTATTAGCAAAGTATAAATTTGCCAATAGCCTCCTAAGAAATCTACAACCCCAAATGAGGACTGACAAATCATTTTTATAGACATTAAGAGGTCTTTCCAAAAAATAGAAGGTACCATCATAGAAGGGAAAAACGCTATTGTTTACAAAGTCAGAAACATGAAAGATGTAGAAAACAATATGATTGGTTGGAAATTGGGAATGTGTGGCAAGCCACTTCCCTTCCCATCTTATTACTAGGAAATTCTAATTGATTAGTCCACCTGCAGGAATAAGTAATGGCATATAAATAACAGATCTCTTCTAATTTCAGATGTCATAGAGATGAGGCTTCCTTTTATTAACGTAATATATAGGAAAACCCAACTTTTAAACAACTCAGGGAGGAAGTATATGAACCTATGTACTTCTGAACTTAACTAAAGACAAAGAAATGTGACTTAGGCATTTATACAAAATATTGACTATAATACAGAGCAAAGTCAGTTACAAAAATGGAGACAAATATCAACTTGATTTTCTTAAATCATAGTTCTTTGAAAAAGAAAACACAGTGAACCTAATGACTGTTTTAGAAAATCATGTGTCCCCGAAATACATGATAAATACTGGAACTGGATGGGAAAATAGAGTTCAGTAGGCTCTAGGTACAGAAACAGAAAGAAACTCTTAAGTTTGACTTACTTTGATAACACATAGGATCAAGGTTCAGAACTCTCTCATTACACATTAACAACAAGGAGAAACCTCTTCATATCAAAAAGGAAAACAGTATAAATGGCACCATCAATTAAAGAAACAATTAGAATAAGATATGATGAAAAATAAAGGAGAAAATTTTATACCTCAAATAAATTCTAAAGTTAGGCATAATTATCAGGGAAACAAAATGGATTTTTTAGCAAATCCAATTTGTCATTCCCTTAAAAAAATTTTTTTTTTGAAACTATAAGAAGTGGATGTTAAAAAGAAATTGGATCTGAAAATTTGTTAAAATGAAAGAAAGCCAAATACAGATAACAACCAAAGATATGAAATTTAGTTTCATATGATTTCAGGGCTGTATAAGTCTATTTAACAAACAAAACTTAACATTCCCTCATTAATGAAGTAATATTTTATGGGATGGAATTCCTAGAAGAAAGTCTTTTGCATGGGAAGGGGTCTAGGGTGGAGGGGGAATGGGTTCTTGCCTAGTCAGCATACCAGAAGAGGTACAAATGCTACTTTTCAGTGTCTCACCATGCCTTTGAGGCTTGAGAGAATGGAAGGAAAAATATTTTTTTGGATCAAGACCTAGGTAGAGAAATGAGGGGTGGAAATTACTTGTTTGAAGTAAATTCTTTGCTTTACTTTCAAAACTGTTCAGCTTATCAGGACTTGCTTCTGAGTTGTCTTTTGTTTTGAGCATTTAAAAAAATGTGACAATGAATCTCTTTTGGTGGGGATATGGTTACCTTCTTTCCTTCAACATCTCCTTTTTTCTCCCTCCTTCCTAGATACACATACATTAAAAATCACAAGAAAGGGAAAAAATACTTTAAATCAATCATGCACAATCAAGCCAAAGCAATTCACTCACTGGCAAAAATGTCCAAAAATGTATATGTCAGCATTTTTTATTCTTTAAAAATTGTTTTTCTTTTGCTTTCCCCTTTGAATAAACAAGACAAATAATTTTCAGTTACAATTGATCTTTTTATTTGTACATATTGTTTATAACTTATCTCTCACTTTGGTAAGCTATAGAAGTTATTTCAGTTCTCCTTGAGTGAAAGAAACGTAGTACTTTATACACAAGTCATTAGATCTTTTGAATTGGATCTGCAGTTTTCACTTTTTACAGAAACAGTTTTGTAATAAGCCATATATTTTTTTGTGTTGGGAAAGAGGATGAAGCCATTATACTTTCCACATTTAGTTGAGCAATATTTAATGGAAATTTGGGAATAGCTACTAGAGGAAAAGTTTTTGTGGAGTAGATTGACTCTTTTTATTCAAAATGCTTACCATGATTTATTTTCATGAATAATCCTTTTGCTTCATATAAAATAGTACAATAAATTATTATAGCTTGATATAATGTATGCGCTTATCATATTTATATATCATTTCTTTTGTAGCCAGATTTTTTTTAATTAATAGTTCATTTAACTCTAGAGAATCCTTAGAAGCATGAGTCCTTTACTGTATAGTCATTGAGCTAAGTATGGTACTTTATCAGGGCATTTTCAAAAAGTTATAGCCCTATAGGAAAAAGTCGGTACATTAATGAATTGCAATGTTGGTGAAACTGTGAATTAATCCAATATTATGTAGAGTAATTTGGAATTACACCAAAAAACTATCAATAAAAAGCTAAATAACAGAAATATTATAAAGATAATCATTTTGGAAAGACTTAATATCTGTGACCAACCATAGTTCCAAAGGACTCATGATGAAACATACCCACCTCCAGATAAGAACTAATGAACCTCAAGAATATAATTTTTTTCCCTTGGTAATGCAATGATTATACATATTTCAATGGGTTTTGTTTTTCTTGCCTTCTCAATGAGTAGAAGAGGTACAGGGAGAGGGAGAAGATTTGGAATTGAAAATAAAATAAAATTGAACTTAAAAAAAGTTACAGCCCATTTTGTTTCTGAGATTCATAGATTTGAATATAGGTTCTGGAAGTTTTCTATTGCTTATGTCCATTTCCATAGCCATTCAAGAAAATTCTTTATTTAGCTGGAGGAAAAAGTAAATAAATTAACTTGATAAAAAAGATATTTGTATTTTTAAAAAGGGAAAAAAAGAAACAACCTTTCTTAGATCACCTGCCTGCAGTTTTTTTTTACCTTTCTAAAAGCCTTCTCTGATTTTTAAAAAAAAAAAAATTTCTTTTATTAGATTTTCCTATGTAAAATACACATTTTTTTTGTACATCACTATTTCTTAATTATATTCCTTACCTTGCTTATATGTCAAATTATTCCCAGCAACAAAAAATTAAAATGAGAGGAAAAATTCAGAAAAAAATAATCAATTGATCATCCAAGCCTGATAGTATGTGTATTGTTCCATATTCCTAGGCCCCTACCTCAGCAATAAAGGAAGGAAATTGTGTTTTCTTATCTCTTCTTTGAGCTTAAGCTTGGTTTTTGTAATTATATAGTGTTTTATTTCATTATTTTTATTTAGATTGTTATATGCATTCTGTATATGGTTTTCCTGTTTGTACAAACCTCACCCTACATCAGTGCATTTAAAGCTTCCCATATATATATAGTAGTCATTTATGTCACACACAAAAATATTCAGTTACATTAATGTACATTAATTCATTTAGTTGTTCCCTCATTGATGGACATCCATTTTATTTTCATATTTTTCTTCACTCAAAAAGTACTACTTCTAGTACTTTTCTATGCACAGGAATGTTTTTTCTGACTGGGTTTTATACTCAGCTGAAGGATTGTGGAGTCAAAAGATATGTACATTTTAATTAGATTTTTAGCACAACCCCAAATTCCTTATATTCTTTGGACCAGTTAATGACCCCACCAGCCCTGTAGTAGTGTTCATGTTTTTTTTTTTAAATTTCTTCAACCTCTCTAATATTAAATTCCATCATTTGCCATCTTTTTTTAGTTTTCTGGTTGTGAGATAAAATTCCCAGAGTTATTTTGTGTACAGTTTTCTTATTATTAGTGATTTGGATCAAATTTTCAAATGGTTGTTGATATTTGATATTTGATGCAAAGATTCCCAGCCCCTTCTCCCCCCAATGGACAGCTTCCTTTTATACTTTAGCTCTATTGATTTTGTTTACAGAAAACCCTTTTTAATTTCTTAATTGAAATTCTCTGTTTTTCTTTTGGGAATGACTCATGTCATATTTGATTAGACATTCTTTTCTACACCTCCCAAACTGTAGCTGTGAAAGATACATAGTCTTATTCTCTTCCAGTTATTTATGATGTATCATTTTAGTTGGTTCACCTTAATCACCTTTTAAAGCATATCCAGAAATGAAGAATCATTGCTGGCTAAATTGGTATTTACCTGACTCATATGATTATTATATTAGATTTATGTGATAAATATATTAAGTAAAGAGCATTGTGACAAATACATAATTATGTAAAGAGTGTTATATATTTATATTTGATTTCTGGCATCCATGAACTGTGGAACTTTGAGCAATCATAGGCCTCATTTTTCCCATCTATAAAAATGAAGATAATAATACTTGTACTACATTGAATATGATTATTACAGGTAGAACCCTTAGCAAACCTATAAGCACCTAAATGTTTGTTATTACTAATGCTTGTTTCTTGCTTTAGTTTTCCTGTTTTATGATCATATGTGACATAATTTATAGCCAAAGAGTAAGATTGCACATTTGTCCCTAGAACTCTTCTCCTGTCTGGGCGTTTTAAATAAGAGTTTTGGGTTCGTTTGTTTTTTAATGAGTCAACCCTCCCCTTCTCTCCCTCTCCCCCGCCCCCCACTTCTTGTCTACTCTGATTGTAAATTAGGAGTTTTATATTATTCTTTCATAATGCTAAATCATAACCCAGTTATTTAAAAGTTAGTTTAATTTTGAAACTTTAAATCAGAAAGTAACATTGTTTTTAAGAAAGCCCATTTTAGTTCATTTTCCTTTAAAAAAAAAAATCTACTTTACATCTAGTAGATTGAGAAAATATATTTGCTACTTAATTGAAAAGTAAGTCATTGCTAAATATTTATTGTGCTCCAAAACTTTCTGAAGGAGAAGTATTTTGTGTAAATGTATTTTGCCAAGTACCAGAGGCACTTAGGTCTTTGAGATTGGCATATTTTGGAAGCCCTTGTTAAGTACAAGTTGGTATTGTGTGGTTTTAGAGGATTTAGTCATTTGTTCCTTGGTCTTGTAATCGATTGCTAGCTGACATGAGAAAAACTACTGTTTGGACTTAGGAATTTAGACTTTAAAAATTACTGTTTTTAAGGACATGTTTGAATATTGACTTTTCAAGGACTCATTTTAATCAAGAATTCTTATATCACATGGATATGAAATGATAAAAAAAAAAAAACCTTTCCTTTCTTGTCAAAGATTTTAATTTCTTAAATTTCTAATGATGATGTGTAAGTATAAGTCAATGCAAATATTCTTATATTGAAAACAGTCAGCTCTTAACCACTCCAATTATTGATATCTGATGACAAGTCACTTTCTCAAATGAGAAAATGCATATAAAATAGTTTATAAACTTTAAAGGGCTATCTAAACCATCACTATTGGTATTATTATCTTTCACTTCTGTTGCCCTTAATTTTGTCATATATAAAAATGAAGTAATATTTTATCTGTCACTAGGATTGTAAGTACCATTCATACTTAAAGTGTTTTGCTGTATTCGATATATTCTAACATCTCTTTATTATTTTTATTTAACTTTGTTTTAAATTAATATAGAATTTTTGCTTCTATGTAAATTTTTTATATGTATTTTCCCCATATTCTCAGATCTGCAAGTTTTCTCAAATTAAGGGTTAAGTAGATTAATCATGTTGTATTTCCCTTCAGTATCTAATATAATGAGTCTAATAGAATGAATGTTGTATGCACTAAGTGGACTCCATAAATCACTTCCATCTGTTCATGCCCATTAAGCTTTCCATTTTGTTTCTTTGGATTATTTTTCCACCACACAAACAACTACAACCTTGGTCTTTAAGAAAATAAAAAAGGGGGACCAAGTAGACAGCTAGAGAGCATTGAGAATAGAGCAGTAGGCATGGAGTCAGGAAAATCTGAATTAAAATCCTGCCTCAGATATTTACCATCTGTGTGACCCTAGGCAAGTTACTTAATCCCAATTGCCTCAAAAGAGTTAAAAAAAATCCAGTTATAATATTTGGTAAAATGTTGGGAATTCTTATCTCTATTTCAATTGATTTTAAAAGTAGATATTTTGTTTTTATTTACCTAGATTTTACCACCCTCTATAGAGAACTAACTTTTATATCCAAGAACTTTTATAAAAGAAAAAAGTAGATACCTCTGGCCATGTAACTTCTCCCTTATTCAACTAACTCCACTGGCTTTCTTTTGCTTCTAAAAATTAAATATAAATTCTGTTTCTCTTTTAAAGTCCTAAAAAAGTCTTTTCCGACTGTGTAGACATTAACTAATCTCATATTTTTTTATTCATGTGTTACAGTGGCATTTCATCTCCCTCTTCTACCTTTTCACCAACTACTTCCCATGCCTGAAACACACTTAACTTCTTACCTTCATTTTGTAGAGTTCTTCTTTTCCTTTATGATGTATTTTGGGCATCATCTTCCTAAATGCTGTTAGATTGATAACCAGTTCTCTATATGGCTAAAGTAAAGTACAGCTTAACTAGGATGCTGGGTATTTGAAGGGACATTGGTTTGTAAATTATATAAGAGGTTGTGGGGTAGAAAAGAAGATATCTATAAGTCAGGTACTGAATTTGAGAAGGGAGGGAAAATGAACTGAAAGTTAGTAGATAGTAATCCCAGGGTCAGGACAGTTTGATAAAGATGAACGGAGTAAAGTTCAAAGATCGTGCCTGTAAATGGCAATTAGAAACAATGAAGTGTGACATGGTTCTTAAGAAAAGCATCCTGAATGCTAAAGATCAGAATGAGTTGAGGCTAGTAAGGAAACCTAAAGACAATAAAAAAGATTTGGGTTTGTTACTTTTATTGAGGAAGAAAGGAAAATCAGAGAAAAAATGGGATAATGATAACTGATGATGGAGGAAAAAAGAGAACTACTCGACGTTCATTTGGCTTTGTTTTCTCTTTGAAGAATAATCTTTTTACTGGGCCGGATAAAAGGATAGAATGAAATCCCTATTGGTTAATAGGATTTTGAAACTCAAGTAACAAAATAGAAAGAAAGATACTTGCCCAGATGAACTATATCCCAACTACTGAAAGAACTGATATATGATTGCTGAGCCATTGTCTTTTATTTTTGAGAGACTCTGGAGAACAGAAATGGCCCTAAAGAATTGGCAAATGGGAAAAGAAACAGAGCTAGATTTGGCTTCCTGGCAAAATTTTAGAATGTATTATTAAAGGGATTAATTATTGAACATCTAGAAAAGGAAATGACCCAAAAATGTTATTAGTAACTTACTAAGAATGGATCTTTTCAGAGTAACCTTATTTCCCCTTTATTTGATCTGATAGATTAGAGGAATGCTGTATAGTTCACAAAAATTTCCTTATCTTATTCAATTCTTATAGACAAAATGATATGGACTAAACATAGAATGCCTTCTATAATAAAGTGAATCTAATACTTTCAGAACATAAAGTTCTGAACTTTATGAACATTAAGTAGAGCTAACTGAGAAGGATACAATAGTATTTTTCTCATATTCTTTATCCTTGACTCTTAGGTCAAGTTACAAATTTTTTTTCAACTCATTAGAGAATTATCCCTTTTCATAACTTCAGTTGCAAATTTTCTTGTCTTTAAATTCAGCCAATGAATTTTTTTGTTTATTTGTGGGGGGTTTTTTGTTTGTTTTTTGTTTTTTGTTTTGCTGAGGCAGTTGTGATTAAGTGATTTGCCCAGGGTCACACAATTAGGAAGTGTCTAGTGTCTGAGTCGGATTTTAACTCAGATCATCCTGACTTCAGGGCTGGTGCTCTATCCACTGCGCCACCTAGCGGCCCTGAAATGTTATTTTTTAAACTCTTTGAAAGCATGACTTATTCTGTGAGTATAACAAAAGAACAATGGCTTGCATAATTTGACAAGATTCTTGATGGTTGAGACCAAATAAGACTAGACATAACAGTTTTTATATGTCACAACTCTGTGACATATAAAAAACAAGCTTCATAGTTGTGTAATATTTGTCACTCTCTTTGTGTTTCTTGTTATTCATTTATATTTGAGCTCAGGAAAATACTACAGATGAAACCCTAAAACAGATCTTTAAAAGGGATATACTTGTAATATTTTTTGAAGAGTAGGTAAGTTTAATAAATGATTTAAAATTATTCATTCCAAAAACATTGTTGTTTTATTTATTGGCTAGTATAAGGAAAGTGGCTCCTTCCGTATGTCCCTCAGTTCTTAAATTTCCATTTGCTATAAAGAAAAATAGCTCATTTTTAGGATATTACAGTATTAGTTTTATGCAATAATAGGATTACTCAATTAACTTTTTTAACTTTATGATTCTATATTGAAGAGTGATTTTGGGTTCAGGTTATATTAAATATGGGTAACATTAGAGAGCTTCACTCATGAAGACTTGCTCTTAAATGAACTGTTTTAAATTATCTTGATTTCTGTATAGAGAATCTAGTCAAGAATATGGTCAAATATCAGTCAAGCCTACTCCCTCATTAGAAAGATTAAACAGTGAGACCCTTCTGTGGCATTGAAGATGACTTTTTGAAAAGTGTAAATTCACCTTGTCCTTTGTACTTGTTGCCCATTGCTAACAAATTAAGATTAATTGATTGATTTATACTCTACACCTTTACTTCAGAGAGCTAGACAAATGAGAAAAAAGCTAAGCTGAAGAGAAACTGGTTGGACATAGATTTTGGTTTTCTGGGAGAAAGCCTGAACAAAGTTGGCTCTTCTCAAAACTTTGTGCTCTAGGAAACACTCTTTTTGAACCACAGTGATCATCAAAGAACAAAAGTGGCAGAGTCATTTATTGGTTGTTGGGCAAGCAGAAGAACTTGGATCAAGCCTCACACTCTGAGGAGTTATTCCTTGACGATGCTGAGTTTTTGGACTCAATAGGAGTTAGATAGCAGAAAAGCAGTAAGGGACTGAACCAAGAGGTGGAAAAGTTCAAACCTATGATATTGGTATAAGAGCCTAAAAAACTATATAGATCTCTAGGGAAAGTGGGGTTTACTGGAGAAAAGAGTTATTGACACTTTAGCAGCCTGTGTGTGTTCCCTTCTAGGAAGGGTGAGGAATAGAGTTCAGCGCTAGGTTACTACTACTCATTTGGAGGATTGCATTAGCCATGGCAGAGATAGAGTAGCACAGGAGAGGAAAGGAAAGTGTTCTGGATAGCTTAAGGGACTTCAGTATGAAACTTTTGTGCATTGTGTTTTGGGGGGAATTAAATAAAGCCTATTGCTAACTAAATATACTGTTAGTATGATTGCTTGTATGAAAGTCAAGAATTGTTTTTATTTTCTTATGAAAACCTAGATGAACCACATATCACCATTTCTAGAAGAAACCATATGGACACAAATGATAGTTGGGAGGTGGACCAAACTGTACATAATCTATATAAAACTCAAGAGTTTGATATCTTGAACATTGAGTTATATCTATATTAAGTCTTCACACACACACATCAGCAATCTTTTGAAGCAAAATTTTTTTTGCCAAATAACATTGGAAAAATTATTTTTGAATACCAGTAATAACACCTAAATTTTTTTTATTTAAATAAAATTTGTTATAAAAATAGGTTATAGAAATTTAAATATATTACTCAAATAATAAATATTTTTGAATATTAAAATTGATAAATTTTTGAAAAATGAAAATGATTTAAAAATAGTTCTTCAAATCTAGTAATGTATGTGTAGATATGATTACATATACTCTTTCTTCTCTCCCCCCTCCCACTCCAGCCCCTCACAAGGTTTCATAAATTTGAAAGGAGAGAATCACACAGTTCCATCTGCAGAAATGTACACAAAAGTGTGTAACTTTTTTATTATAAGTCTTTGGGAAAAGACAATTCAATGGGTAGAAAAATGGGCTTGGAATAAGTAAGACTTGAGTTCAAATATTTCTTTAGACACAATAACTGTATAGCCGTGAGCAAGTGATTTATTTACACTCTTTCTTAGTCTGGATTTCCTCATCTGTAAAATTAAGAGGACTGGATTTATGGCCTCTAAGGTTCCTTCCTTTTATAAATCTGTAGTTCTATGGCACTTTATGGTAAGTTTATTCAGAATTGATTGTAATACCATACTTTTTTACATTTTGTTTGAGAGACCAAAGACTTGAGTAGATTTGGGGGGGAGGGGGAGGGGGAGAGAATGTGATATGGATACTTGTGATTTTATCTCTCTTTTAAAACTTAGTCAGATTGAACAATGAACCTGAAGATAATAGACATCAGCTGTTAATATAGGCTGTCCCCAAAATCTTAGTGTCTTAAGCTTTAAAACCTTAAATGTATAATTTAAAAGAAGAAATTTGGCACGTTGCTGTGATCATTTCTTACAGAGTTAATCTAAAAGTGAAATTCTCATAAATGACAAATTCTAGTACATTATTCGGGGAGATATGTTAGCATTCTTTCTTTTTGTGAAGTGATATGATTTCTTGTTCTATTTGAAACTGAACTAAAGCTTCCTCTTTGCAGGCTTATACCTTTTTCATAAAGACAAACTTATTTTATTTTTAGTTTAAAAATATTAATATTTTATTTTTCCCAATTACATGTAAAAACATTTTGTAACATTTGTTTTTAAATTTCTGAGTTCCATATTCTCTCCCTTCATTATGAAATGACTTGAGGCAAGGGAGACAAATTAGAATGCAATTGTAATAGTCCCTAGTTGAAGTGATAAATTTGGCAACATATGGAATATATATTTGTTGATTGTGAATGAGCTGTCAAGAATAAAACAACAAGGTTGTGAGCTTGGGCAGCTGGGAGAATGGTGGATCCTGAACTATAAAAGGAGATTTAGATCAGAAGAGAATTGAAATTAAAGGTAAAGAAATTTTTTAAAATTTCTTTAATGTTGATTTTGGGCTATCTATAAGACATTCAAGGCAAGATGTCCAGTAGGCATTTAGTGAAGTGAAACTAGAAATCAAGAGAGGTGAGGGTTAGATAAATAGATCTTACAATCATCAGCAAGAAGATAATTGTATCCATTGGAACTAATGAGATCACCAAGATTGTGTGAAGAGAGAAGAGAGCTCAGGATAAACTTTTGGGGATACCCACAGTTACTAGATGAAAAGTTAGCAAAGGAGACTGAGAGTGATCAGGCTAGGGGGAGAATGAAGAGAGTACAATGTCATGAAAACTGGTAGAAAAGCTCATCAGGGAGAGAGGGTAGTTAGCAGTGTCTAGGCTGCAGAAAAGCTAAGAGTAAGGTTTCAAAAAGGGCCATTAGATATCGCAATTAAAAGACCATCCGGTTGGTAGTGTATGAAAAATTAGAATGGCATAGCTCACTACTCTCCACAACCAAGCCAATAAAGATCCAAGAAGAGTGTGAGATGGAGCAGTGAACAAGAAATATAAAGAGAAACCATAGTATGCCATTTTTCCATTATAAGTCACAAAATTGACCCACAAATAGGTGATCAGGTATATGGACTGAGGAACAAGAGTAGGTCAGGATTGTGGAGCCAAATGGGTAAATATAACAGGAAAACTACAACATCTCTTTAACAACCAACCCAGTATTATAGACCTTGAAAGGAGAGAGCAGACATCCCCAAAGTAGAAGTTTCGTTGCCAACTTTCTGACCTAGAGAGGGAATTGCAGAGTCAACCTCAAAAAGGCAATGATGTTGCTCTGAATAGGGAAGGAAGGCTCTAAGACTCATTATGGAGCCCAGAATAAGGACCATCATATCTATGATTCTTTTTTTGCTTAGAATTATATTCAGCAGTATGATTAGAATATATGTGGCTCAGAGCTATGAAATTCCCAGAGAGAGTGAAAGATATTTTTATTTACATATATATAGATGCTAAGAAGATACTCCCTCTTTTTTTTTTTTAAACAAAAACAATATTTTTATTTTGATATTTGAATAAATATTGGTTGACTCCTCAGGACATGGCCTGTTGCATCTTTTCCAACTTATTCATCAGCTTGTTGCATTGTGCCTTTCTCAGAAATACCATCCAAAATTTTCTGATATCCTTGTTTTTGACTGGTGGCTTGCTGGATCAGGGCAGCTGAATTTGATACAAGTTCCATATCATTTCCTTCAAGAATTAATTCATCTTTTTGGGCTGGAGATATAGCGCAAGCAACACCTGGTCTTATGCATACTCTTCAGATGTATTTTTCACCTAAAAAATTTCTGATTTCAACAAATGAGCCATTCTCTTGAATAGCAACATTGATGGTGAAGTGAGCATACACAGATCTGATCTTGTAATGAAAACTCAGGGTAATATCTTTGATCATGTTTTGCATAAGACTGCAGATTGTGTGCATGGTCACAAGTTCTTTATGATTCCTTATCACTAGTCTACCTGGAGCCTCTTCTTTCCAAGGAGACTGAGCTTGATATGGTTGAAATCCCTATGGAGGACTCTGAACCCTTTTTGATAACTCTTCAACTCTTAAGAGACACATCAACATTCTCTGGGATGTCAACCTTCTGGTTGCTGAGGATGATCTTCATTCTGAAGGCAAATGGGCCAAAACCACTCCCTTTAAGTCAGCTTTTAGTAATAGCTTCTGTTTGCTTTGCTTATTACTCTGAGAAGATATGCTTTCCTGTTTGAAACAAAAGCTATTATCTCCTTGAGGATTAGGTTTCTTTCTTCAAGATACATTGAACTGCTATTGAACTAAAATGCATTCATAAAACCCAAACTATCCTTTATTACTCCCCGTGGACTCTTCTGACCCCTGCTTCAAAGATTCTGACACTTGAATCACGGTTCTTTTTTTTTTTTTTAAATAACTTTTTATTGATAGAACCCATGCCAGGGTAATTTTTTACAGCATTATTCCTTGCACTCACTTCTGTTCCGATTTTTCCCCTCCCTCCCTCCACCCCCTCCCCCAGATGGCAAGTAGTCCTTTACATGTTGAATAGGTTACAGTATATCCTAGATACAATATATGTTTGTAGAACCAAACAGTTTTCTTGTTGCACAGGGAGAATTGGATTCAGAAGGTTTAAATAACTCGGGAAGAAAAACAAAAATGCAAGCAGTTTATATTCATTTCCCAATGTTCTTTCTTTGGATGTAGCTGCTTCTGTCCATCCTTGATCAATTGAAACTGAATTAACTCTCTTTAACAAAGAGATCCACTTCCATCAGAATATATCCTCATACAGTATCGTTGTTGAGGTATATAATGATCTCCTGGTTCTGCTCATTTCACTTAGCATCAGTTCATGTAAGTCTCGCCAGTCCTCTCTGTATTCATCCTACTGGTCATTTCTTACAGAACAATAATATTTCATAAAGTTCATATACCACAATTTACTCAACCATTCTCCAATTGATGGACATCCATTCATTTTCCAGCTTCTAGCCACTACAAACAGGGCTGCCATGAATCATGGTTCTTGACCAGGAAATGCTAATTTTGATTAGTGGTTTCTTTTAAGTTTTTAGTTGTGTATTTCCAGGATTCCTGAAATCCTCCAGATTCATCATAGGGCCTATGACAAGGACAGATGATAAATAAATAATCCCAATAAAGAACAGGAGTAGGTATCTCTGTGCCTCTGAATCTGTAAAACCTTCCATCCAGATGATGGGGTAGGACCCATAATTGTCTCCTGGACTTCTACCAGAGGCAAGTCTCAAAATGTGCATCCTAGACCCAAACCATAGTCTGTTTTTTAGAAAGCTCAAGAGTATGATGGTCAGACTGCATAGGTCCTGCAAAATGTTTGCAACTCCCTGGTTCAAGCTACCTTTGTGACCTTTGAAGAACAAATGATGAATTACCAGGATCTTTATGAGAGATCATAGAGGACAAGAAAGACCCCACAAGGAACACATATATCAAACAGAATTTGGTTTTTTTTGTTTGTTTGTTTGTTTGTTTGTTTTGTTTGTTTTTAATTTATTTATTTTTTAAAATAACTTTTTATTGACAGAACCCATGCCAGGGTAATTTTTTACCTTATCCCTTGGACTCACTTCTGTTCCTATTTTTCCCCTCCTTCCACTTCCTCCCCCAGATAGCAAGCAATCCTATATATGTTAAATATGTTGCAGTATATCCTAGATACAATATATGTGTGCAGAACCGAACAGTTCTCTTGTTGCACAGGGAGGATTGAATTCAGAAGGAAGAAAAACAAAAATGCAAACAGTCAAACAGAATTTGTTGACAGAATTCCTTTGAACAACCTTATACTATAATGCAAGTCTGGTTAACAAAGACAATAAATATGCCAGTGACAAATAATAACTGGCATTTATACAGGACTTTAATGCTTGCAAAGCATTTTATATATCTTCAATTGTCCTATAAGATGGGTCATATGAATACCTCACTTTACAAATGAAGGTTAGTTAGGTCAAGCTACTTTGGTCACAGAACTAGTTATGTGTCAAATGTAGGATTTGAATCCATGCATTCTTAGTTCCAAATCTACCATTCTCTCTAAAAGGACATACTTTTAAGATATATCACCTGACAAAATAAACTAGAATCCATGAAGAAATTTATGTTTATTTTAACAGAAAACTAATAACATTATCTTTTATAACTAGAAATTTACATCTGTGTTATTATACCTTGGTAGTTCTGCAGTTGCCATTATACCGCATTTAAAATTAAAATTTTACTAAAAGTGTAAGCAAATAACTTAAATCAAAACTACTTTAATTTTTTAAAAAATGTGTACTGTTATATTAGATTTCTTATATCATCTTCATTTCAGAATATATCAGTTTTCCCTCTCATATCCAAGGGGTAATACTTTGTAAGAAAAAAGAAAGGAGTTAAGCAAAAATAGCCAACTCATCAATTGATTCTGATAGCATATGTAGATATTCTACCCTCAAGTTTCCCATTTGTTCAGTAAAAAATATTTATTATAATTGCATAACACTCAGATTTTTTTGTATATTGTTTTCCTATTCTTATTTTACTCTTCATTAATTTATATCTTTCCAACAACCAAGTAAGTAGAAATATTGACTCTGAACCAGTCATGTTGACTTGTTCCTAAGTAGGAACTTTTCTCAAAATATGATGTTAAAAAGTAACGATGTAATCTTTACATCTGTATTAGCAAATATGATCATTTACTTTTCAATTTTGAGCCTATGTACTAATAAAAAAAATATACATTCTGTTTATGTTTGAGACATGCTTAGTAAAATGATGAATAGAGAATTCTTGTTTAAGTAATAGAAACTTGAGTCTGTAGTGGATTAATGAAAAATTTACTAGATTGGAAGTCAGATGACCTAGATTTGAATTCTTGTTTAAATATTAAACTTTGTGACCTCTTTGAACCTTTTCCCACATATAAAATGGGGACTTAAAACAATAACTTAGGGTTGTTGTAAGGAAATAATTGTCCTAGAGATCCCTGAATTATTAGTAGGTTAACAGTGACCTTAAGGGATTTTTGTGATTTTTCCTCTTAGCTGAAGTTATAGATTATATATGTAGGTTAGAATGGCTTCATCAATTTAGCTTTCATTATAGATTTTTTTTTTTGGTTCAATTTTATCATGTTTCAAAAAAACAAAAAACAACCCACACATACAACATGTGTTCACTGGACATACTTAATAGAAAATGAGAATGGGGATACTAGAAGAAAAAGTGAAGCAGCCTCTCTCAAGGGACCACACTCATTAGGAGTGACCACATCAGAACACTCAAACTGAATAGTGGAAAGGCCCAGCCATTGGAAGGGTTCAGCAGCAAGGTGGATGACAGAATCCAGCAGTTTTTAAGTAATTTCAGTAGGTGAGGTGATTATGGGAAGAAGATAGCAGGAGGTCTGTAGGAGATCTAGAGAGCCCCGAGGCACCCATTGCAGGGCAGATATCACTCCCGGTTTGATGCTTCTTCACTTCTGTCCCCTTCGGCTATATGAACACAGAACCTATCTTGATGCAGGATGGGGAGGCAGGAAGTGATGTGCCTCCTTCCCGTTGCTTTAGGGATGTGGGAGGGAAAGGAGTCTCTTTCTGATAGCCTCTCTTTGGGGATTTCAAACGTTAAGTCCTCCCGTTCTTGACCATTCTTGTACTTGTCTTTTAAATTCTTTATACGATGAATATACCCGATGTCTTAGAGACCCACTACCTTACAAGTGATTAAAACACGTTTCTGGGATACAGTGTGATGTGGGAAATAGGCTGTGGGCCATCTCTACTGTTGCCCTTTTTTCTTAGTATTCCCAGAACCTCGGTCAGTACTCAGTAGAAGTGGTAGAAGTAGAAGCTTCCTAATGCTTGTGATTTGAGTGATACTTTGGCTGGATGACCGGCCCATTCTCTTCTTCCGTCATTCGTTATTCCTCAGCCAACAAGCATTTTGACCCTTACTATATATGGCAGGCACTCTTTTCAGTGCCAGGGCTACCGAAAGACCGGACCAAAAGGCGAAGCCTACTAATAGTCCTTGCTCTCAAAGAGCTCACTCGTAACGATAGAGACTTCACGCAAGCCACTCCTCACAGCTAAGGTCCGGGCGGGGTCAGTTGGAGACGTCCCGTTTTGCCGCAGGTCGTACTCGGGTGTTTAGTACTCTTCGGCCGCGACCCTACTTTTTGGTAGTGGGCAGTTTTGAGTAGGGGAACGGGCTCTTTTCAAAGATTGGCAGTCATCCGGCGTCCCTGCTAGTCTTGAAGCCAAAAAGGCTTGAGGTCGGTCCGGCTCTGTCTGATCGCGCAGCCAGGGCTCCGGCTGAGCACGGGCGAGAAGCATTTCTCGAGAGCACCCCACAGGAGCCGGCAGGCACGATCCAACTCCAGCCGTACCGTGGACTCCGTGGCCTTTTGAGGAGGAAAGGTGGGCGGGTAGGGATCGAGGGGCACCCCACGAAGGGTGCGTGGAAGTCTCGCGGGTGGGCCCTGGCCGCTCACAGTGGAGACGGTAGCCTGACTTATCGGTAGGCCCCGGCGGCCTGGAGGGGTAGGTCCTCCAGGACGTCCTGGGGGATCCTTGATTGGCTCTGGGATACGGGCCTACGGGCGGGGTTTTCCCGGAGCTCCCGACAGACATCCCCCACTACCCCCCCTCACCCCGCACCTACGGGCCCGCGAGGCCGGGCGCCCCGCACGCGGGCCTGGGGCAGCCGCGGCTGCGGGGCGTCATTTCCGGTGAGCGGGACCCGGGCTGTTGGGAGTTGGTGGGGACAGCCGCCACCGCGGTCGAGGCAGCAGCGAGGCCGAGCCCGCCCCGACGACGCTCGCCCGGAGGCCCGGCCATGGCCTCGCCGCTGAAGGTGGAGCAGGACGTGCAGGGCAAAGTGGAGTCGTTTCGGGCCCGAATCGCACAGGAGGCCGAGGATCTGGTGTCCACCTTTTTCCCTCAGAAGCTGTCAGAGTTGGACAGCCGCGTCCAGGAGCTCCGCCTGCAGGACCTGTCCCGCATCCGCTCGGTGCCGGCCCCGGAGCCGCCCGTCACCCAGGACACGCCGGACACCGCGGGCGACGGGCCCAACCGGGATCCGCCGCCCCCGCCGCCTGCCACCCTGCAGCCGGCGCCGCCCGGGAAGGGGGCCGCGTTGCCCGGGGGCGAGGGGCAGCTGCTGCGCAGCAACCAGCATCTGGTGGAGCTGATTGAGCGCGTCAAGCCCGAGATCGAGCTGCTGAGGGAGAAGTGCAACACGGTGCGCATGTGGGTGCAGCTGCTCATACCCAAGGTGGAGGACGGCAACAACTTCGGCGTGTCCATCCAGGAGGACACCGTGGACCAGCTGTGGACCGTGGAGAGCACGGCCGCCTCGTACCTGCGCCGCTTCTCCACCTACTACAACACGCGCGCCAAGCTCGTGTCCAAGATCGTCAAGTACCCGCAGGTGGAAGACTACCGGCGCACCGTGGCCGAGGTGGACGAGAACGAGTACCTGAGCGTGCGCCAGATCTTGCTGCATGTGCGGAACCAGTACGCCACCTTGCACGACGTGATCCTCAAGAACATCGAGAAGATCAAGACCCCGCGCAGCGCCAACACCGAGAACCTGTACTGAGGCTTGGGCCGCGGGCAGCCTGGGGGGACGGCCCGGCCTGCGAGCGCCGGGCATCGGGCGCCCCCGAGCCCCCTGTCCGTTTTGTGTTGTTGTTGTTTTCCTTTGGGGGGACAGTGGAACGGACCATCTCGTGTGAGGGGGCACCTGGGCCCAGCAGAAAAGACTGCCATTCTGAGGAAAGCAGCTTTGTCGGTGACTACTGTGGCATGGGTGACGCTGACCTTTTCCAAAGGTTGTTCATTAGAAACAAAAGTTTAAAAGAAAAGTTAATGAAACTTTTCCCTTGGTTCTGCAATGTGTTACTTTGTTAAGACCTCAGGAATGCTCCCTTTCCACCATCATTTGTTTTTGCAGAGAAAGGAGTTTCAGGGGATGTATGTTTAGGTCATTGTATGCCATAAATTTAGCAAGTTGAAATAAAACTTGGTTTAACATTTTATGTTGGCTTAAGTGTGCTTATCTGATTTTTATTTTCAGATGTATGTTTTTCCCCCAGCCCCCTCCTTTAGATTGACTCATTCCTTTTGGTATTTTCCAACTCAAACACTACTGGAAGAAAAGCAGCTCGGGGCAGCCCCTGTCCTGGTCCACCCAGCTGCTCCTTCTGTTTCAGGAGACATTGCCGGATCCTTCAGTCACAGGTTGTCCCTTCCTTCTCCATCTGATTTGCTTCCTTCTTCTTCCCAGATGTGTACTGCATGTGTACAGATGGGCACTGTCGCTTTATTTTTCCTCTCTAGCCACGAAAAGGTGCCAGAATTGTCGGCTGATGGACTGCTTTATGAATTGAATTAACTTTATTACTAATAGGTCATTATTCTTGTTGTTTAGTTTTGTTGTCTGATATTTTCAAAGCTATCGATATATAATAGTAGTTTCTTTATGACATTGTAAAGTTTAGGAAGTTACCCCAAGCTCCAGCAGTCTTGTGAAATACGTGTTTGAAATATTATCCTCATTGTACAGGTGTGAAAGGCACAGAGTCAAAACTCAGGTCACATAACAGCTTCCAAACCAAAAGCCTGGGAGTTAGGATTTTCTAATTCTAATCCCCATTGTTCTTTCTGCCAACTGAACAAATAGGGTAAATTATTGAGCATAGTGAATGATCTAGAAACTTAAGAGCAATTCTTGAAAATGTGTGATGAGTTCTTTCTCTACCCTTTTCTACAATTTTCATCCTGTTTAGCTACATCTGTGCCTTCCCTACTGAACTTCATCTCCTCCTACTTAGGATAAATGGTACTTTTTTTCCAGGGAAACATGTGCATTCTTGTTCATAGTAAATAACTGAATAATTTGTTAGTAATTTTTTGTAGTATTTTGCTTATATCTTGCAAATTATATTTCTGAGTTTAGACTAAAATAGGCATTTGTGTTGATTTTGATATACAGATTTTGAAGATGAATATGCACGTTACTACTTAATGCTGATATTTTATATATGTGAGAATATGATTTCCATGGAAAATTGATAGCCTTATTTTTACTCCCTTTGATTTTTGAACCATAATCCTTTGAGGTATGTCTTAAGTTCCCATGAAGTTCTTGAATGAAATCTGGAAATGAGACTACCATAGCATAATTTGTTATAAGAACTCAAGTATTACAGTGTTTCTCTAGAAGGTACCTTTATTTGCCCAGGAAATGTCTACAATAATAGACAGGAAAAAAGACAAAATTTTTGTATGTGCAAAGGATAAGGATACATTCCTATAGGCCTTCATCTAAATGATGATTCCACAAAATTTAGTACTTTGTGGAAGATGAAATAAAAATATATCATCTCAGAAAGTGGTGCTTATGGTGACATGGATTTCTCCATTTTTCAAGTCCTCTGTTAGAGCAAGGGTAAGATTATCTAGACTTGTAAAGGTTCCTTAGAGCAGATGGCAATCAACTCATAGGTTATTTTTTATTCTTTCTCAAGATGTGATCATAAAATAGTTTTACCTATCTGCTTACAAGAATCATCAAGTAAAGAAAGCAATCATTTTTGAATAAATTTTCTTAACCGTTGGAGTTTGTATTCTTCAATGTATTTTGATTGCAGTAAGTGAAAATTAACATGAACATTTATTATGCAGACCACTCTGAACTGCTGTAAAAACATTCTAAAAGTTAGGGAAGTTAAAGATTTAAAGCAGAGATGTTTTCTTTCACATATTTTTTTTTTCTTAGAGAAATATCTAGGAGTCTTTGAAGTAAGTTGCTTTTCTGGTGGGCTGTTTTTCGTTTTCCTAGTGTGGTAGCAGTGTTCATTAAAATAGGTGTAACCAGCCTTTCAAAGTGTTGTATTCTTGGCATGCTTTCTGTTTTTTCACTTTTTGTCTTATCCCTAAAAGAATTTTAAAGAATTATTCACCATGTGTGAATTTATTAAAACATATGAATCTTTGCATTCCATTCTTCTGTATATTTATTTCAGAGATAGGTGAATATTTAAAATGTACCCATTATTTTAGACTAGCCTTTATATTTATATGGCAAAATGGAATTGTATATTTGAATTAAATTTATTTCCCTCCCTATTTATATGTCAAGAAAAAAAGCATTCGTTTTTACAAGATTTTGAGTTCCAAATTTTTGTTTGTCCCTCCCTTCCTCCTAAGTTGTATTACATTTGAAACATGAAGTTTATTTCTAGAGTAATTAAAACCTTAACTAGAAAGACATTTAAAAATTTGGATGGAGGATAATTGAAACTCTTTACCTCCCTTCTCTCCTCCTTCTCCCCCACTCTAAAATCCTGGAAAGTGATATTGATAGATAAAACAAGTTTACTTTTCTATAAAAATAATAATGGGGAGTCCAAATCCGAACTTTAAAAAACATGCCATTAAATAGAAGTTGCCTAATAAGAAACATGCTTAATCTGTTTACATTCTACCACATTCTCAATAATTTTTTCTCTTCCTTATTTTCTTTTTAAGGTGTTATATCTGATTTAGGAAAGTACCAAGCACACTGCTTCAGTTTATAATATTGACAAAAACATTTGACCTCACACAATTGTGAAATGGGTCTGAGCAATCCTGGAGTTTAGCAATTATCCATCTATCAGCAACTTCTTTATGAAGTTGAGATTTATTAAGTTTATAACACAATATTATCTTTTAATTGTTGTCTTTACTCTTTCTTTCAAACTTCAAGCTGGAATTAAAATACTTCCAACTAAAATCTTCAAGTCAAACTTTTTGCTAATTGAAATCTTTTAATTCATAATTACAATTTTCTTCCTAATATAACACTACCAGATATTAAGAATACTTACTTAAAGTATCTTTCTCTAGAAAATAAATAAAATTTTGGTGGTCTTTTTTGTGTGTGGGGCAGCAATGTGGGTAAGGAACTCTTGTTAATAGTAATGAGTTGAATAGCTCTCTTTATAATAAACCTTTTGGATTTGCTGTCAGCACATATTCACTATGTCATGTATTTATTATTAGTATCAGAAGCCCTAGGTTTGGTTTTTACACTTTTATTCTTTTTATAAGTAAAGCTAAATGCGATTTGTTTTTATTTTAGCAAAAATAAATTTTGAGGGGGTTAAGTTTGTAGCTAAATATTACTGTGGAAATTTTAAAATCCAAATATTTGTACCAGTTAATGGGGAATAGAAATTGAACTTTGTCAGAATTACTGAAATTTGCCAATCAACAATGAAAAGAAAGCTAAACTAAGTAACTAAAAGAAAACCCTCCAAAAAAACTCACCAACAATTAACAATGTTATTGCAAAAAAAGATAATGAAACCATACTTTCCCTTAGCATAGAGGGGTGGAGGTTTATGAGTAAATAATGTTGCTTGTGTTATCAGAACACATAAATACTGTGTGTTAACTGTTTTTCCTTGGTTATCCAAGGAAGCTTCGATTCTGAGAGAGAAGGGAAATTCTGGTCCAAAAATGACTAATAGTAAAACAAAAGGTTTCCATAAGAACTTTTTTTTTAAAAAAGAAACAAATTGACATGATTTAGGTTTCCTTGCTAAGTGAAATACCAATGTTAAATAACAAAAATGATGTTAAATCACATTTTAAAATTTCATATTTTTCTTTTAGGCTATGGCAATTATGGAAATTTAAAAACAATTATCTCACCAATTTCCTTTCCTCACAGTCTCTTAATTTTATACAATCTTGTCATTATTCAGTTTCATTGATACATATTAAAAATGTATCAATATCTTATTCATGAGTTAGCTTCTGCTTCATATATTACAAAATCATTGTTCCTAAATCCTTTCTGGATGTGCTTTTTATCGGGGGGAAAAAGGAGATTTTACACTTGGCAAAATGGTATAAGGTTTAAAGAGAAAAATCAAATTGTTCTCTTGAGCAAATATTTAGCAAATCACTTTTACCTGATTGAAAAATATGCAGTAGAAAAAGAAATCCCTTTCACTTTTGCTGTGATAAATGAGATTTGAGACAATTTGTAGCAGCTGAGTGTGTATAGATGAGAAGCATCTAGTAGAGTGTGATAATGGTCAGATTTCCCTTAATTCAGAGTTTTTTAAAAAAAAAGTTGGCAATAGTCTTTCATAATCCTTTCTGGCTGAGAATTAAATCATGTAAGTTTTTCGTGAAGTTTGCTAATTTTTATTTTTTTACTCTTTTATTTTCTTCCCAGTGATTTTATGAAATCATTTCATTCAGAAACAGCTGCAAATTATTCTAAACATCTCTCTAAATTTCTCTGTTGAACAGAAATATTAATGGATTTCTTTAAGTAAAAAAAAAAATAGCAGAAATTTAGGGGATGATGAATCAGTTGAAGAATGACTGAATGAGTTGTGGCATATTATTGTAATGTAAAGATATTGTGCTGTAAGAAATGACAAGAGGTGGGGTGGGGGTGGGGGTTGAGTCCTGAAAAACCAGGGAAGAATTATACGAACTGATGCAAAGTGAAGTGAGCAGGACCAACGAGGGTATTGTACCCAGAAGCAGCAATCTTATAATAATGATCAAGTGTGGAAAACAGCTGGTTTGATCAATAGTTTTCCATGCAAATACCAAAGGACTCATGAAAAATGCTTTCCACTTCTAGAGAAGGAACTGATGAATTCTGAGTGCATATTGAAGTTTTTTTTCTGCTTTTTTTTTTCTTCCCTTTTTTCCCCCAACATAACTTGCAGATCTTCACATATATAATAGCTATATTGTTTGCCTTTTCACTGATTGGGGTAAGAAAAGGCAGGGGAATAGAATTTAGAACTCAAAGTTTAAAATGACTGTTAGAATTTTTTAATTAAAAAAATAACAGTTCTTTTACATTAACTACTATGCATCTCTTTGCAAATAGTTGTATGTAAGAGCTGGTAAATATATATATATGAAATGAAAGCAAGAGTGGTTTGGTTAACAAGTCTAAGACTGAGGAAATACATTTTTTGTTTTTATTCTGAGTTCCCTAGTTTTCTTATTTGTTTTTTGATTGTTCACGTAGGATTTGTCTTCTCACTTTATTCCCACAACCCCTTTTCTGCCACTGAGAACACAGAAAAAAATATTCGCATATATGGTTAATCATACTAAATCTCTACACTGGCCACATCCTAAAAATACTTGTCTCATCCTGCATTCTGAGTTCTTCATCTATCTCTCTGGAATTCTTTTTGGTCACTTTGATAATAAAAAGTTTATCACAATAGTATCCCATCTCTTAACCTACTATCCCTTAATTTAATTTTTCTCCTCTTTTCTCCTTTCCTATATTCCTGTTGAATGAAATATATTTCTATACTAGCTTTGTATGTATGAACTTTAATCAGTTCAGTTGAAGTTAAAGTGTTTGCTACTCTCCCTCTTCTCCCTGTTTACCTGCATGTCTAATGCACCTTGATTATATGAGAAAGTATTCTCTGAACTTCCTCCCCTTTTTCCCAGTGCAGTTTTTTTTTCTCTCATTTTCCATTTTTAAGATCAAGAAATAATAATCACTTCCAGACTAATTGGAGCTCTCTCTCTGACATCCCTTTATGATGATAAGAATTGAGAGGAGACACATGTATCATCTCCCTATTTTGGGAGATCTCATTTGGGGTTTTCTTGGCAGAGATGCTGGAGTACTTTGCCTTTTCTCGTTCATTTTACAGATGAAGAAACTGAGGCAGATAGGGTTAAGTGCCCCGCCCAGGATCACACAGCTAGATGGTGTCTCTGTCCAGATGTGAAGTGAGGAAGATAAATCTTTTTACTTGAGGCCTTGCCCTCACTAGTCCACTTTCAACCTTTCAGCACTCTTAAAAAGACAGAGTCTAATTGCTGTCCCCTAGTCTGACTCTGCAAATCTCAGTCTGGGTTTAGATCTGAGCAAAGTAGATTGCTTCTTGTTCTATCCCTTATCAGTTACCTGAAAAGCTGTCTTAGCTCAGAGTGGGAGAATTTTAGACTCCTCTTAGTCTGTCCATTTTTCTTTAGGTAGGGCCGAGTGGACCCTGCTTTGTTCCTGAAGTCAGCCACAGTCTCACCACCACCAACGCTGCAGACATTGTCAGCCTCTACACCCAGGGCCTCTCTACCCTTGGACAGAATCCCTTTCACTTTTGCTGTGATAAATGAGATTTGAGACAATTTGTAGCAGCTGAGTGTGTATAGATGAGAAGCATCTAGTAGAGTGTGATAATGGTCAGATTTCCCTTAATTCAGAGTTTTTTAAAAAAAAAGTTGGCAATAGTCTTTCATAATCCTTTCTGGCTGAGAATTAAATCATGTAAGTTTTTCGTGAAGTTTGCTAATTTTTATTTTTTTACTCTTTTATTTTCTTCCCAGTGATTTTATGAAATCATTTCATTCAGAAACAGCTGCAAATTATTCTAAACATCTCTCTAAATTTCTCTGTTGAACAGAAATATTAATGGATTTCTTTAAGTAAAAAAAAAAATAGCAGAAATTTAGGGGATGATGAATCAGTTGAAGAATGACTGAATGAGTTGTGGCATATTATTGTAATGTAAAGATATTGTGCTGTAAGAAATGACAAGAGGTGGGGTGGGGGTGGGGGTTGAGTCCTGAAAAACCAGGGAAGAATTATACGAACTGATGCAAAGTGAAGTGAGCAGGACCAACGAGGGTATTGTACCCAGAAGCAGCAATCTTATAATAATGATCAAGTGTGGAAAACAGCTGGTTTGATCAATAGTTTTCCATGCAAATACCAAAGGACTCATGAAAAATGCTTTCCACTTCTAGAGAAGGAACTGATGAATTCTGAGTGCATATTGAAGTTTTTTTTTCTGCTTTTTTTTTTCTTCCCTTTTTTCCCCCAACATAACTTGCAGATCTTCACATATATAATAGCTATATTGTTTGCCTTTTCACTGATTGGGGTAAGAAAAGGCAGGGGAATAGAATTTAGAACTCAAAGTTTAAAATGACTGTTAGAATTTTTTAATTAAAAAAATAACAGTTCTTTTACATTAACTACTATGCATCTCTTTGCAAATAGTTGTATGTAAGAGCTGGTAAATATATATATATGAAATGAAAGCAAGAGTGGTTTGGTTAACAAGTCTAAGACTGAGGAAATACATTTTTTGTTTTTATTCTGAGTTCCCTAGTTTTCTTATTTGTTTTTTGATTGTTCACGTAGGATTTGTCTTCTCACTTTATTCCCACAACCCCTTTTCTGCCACTGAGAACACAGAAAAAAATATTCGCATATATGGTTAATCATACTAAATCTCTACACTGGCCACATCCTAAAAATACTTGTCTCATCCTGCATTCTGAGTTCTTCATCTATCTCTCTGGAATTCTTTTTGGTCACTTTGATAATAAAAAGTTTATCACAATAGTATCCCATCTCTTAACCTACTATCCCTTAATTTAATTTTTCTCCTCTTTTCTCCTTTCCTATATTCCTGTTGAATGAAATATATTTCTATACTAGCTTTGTATGTATGAACTTTAATCAGTTCAGTTGAAGTTAAAGTGTTTGCTACTCTCCCTCTTCTCCCTGTTTACCTGCATGTCTAATGCACCTTGATTATATGAGAAAGTATTCTCTGAACTTCCTCCCCTTTTTCCCAGTGCAGTTTTTTTTTCTCTCATTTTCCATTTTTAAGATCAAGAAATAATAATCACTTCCAGACTAATTGGAGCTCTCTCTCTGACATCCCTTTATGATGATAAGAATTGAGAGGAGACACATGTATCATCTCCCTATTTTGGGAGATCTCATTTGGGGTTTTCTTGGCAGAGATGCTGGAGTACTTTGCCTTTTCTCGTTCATTTTACAGATGAAGAAACTGAGGCAGATAGGGTTAAGTGCCCCGCCCAGGATCACACAGCTAGATGGTGTCTCTGTCCAGATGTGAAGTGAGGAAGATAAATCTTTTTACTTGAGGCCTTGCCCTCACTAGTCCACTTTCAACCTTTCAGCACTCTTAAAAAGACAGAGTCTAATTGCTGTCCCCTAGTCTGACTCTGCAAATCTCAGTCTGGGTTTAGATCTGAGCAAAGTAGATTGCTTCTTGTTCTATCCCTTATCAGTTACCTGAAAAGCTGTCTTAGCTCAGAGTGGGAGAATTTTAGACTCCTCTTAGTCTGTCCATTTTTCTTTAGGTAGGGCCGAGTGGACCCTGCTTTGTTCCTGAAGTCAGCCACAGTCTCACCACCACCAACGCTGCAGACATTGTCAGCCTCTACACCCAGGGCCTCTCTACCCTTGGACAGAATCCCTTAACACTATTATTGCCTTGCATCTGTGACCAGGGACTGGTCTAGTGGTCAATAAGACTGCCAGGAGGCACTTGCCATGTGATGGTGCCCCAGTTTTGGTCTAGGGTTGCCCTGTAAGAATCTGAGACCTCTTGCCCTAGTATAGTCCTTCCCCAGGTGCTGACAGGCTTCACCCATGGCAGCCTCTGGACCTAGCCCTATCTCCTGTGTTGGTGGATCTGTCTGTTTCCTCTTGCCTAGCTGACTTGGACAAAGGACGTACTATGACCTTTTCTGGATTTCCCCACTGATGCATTTTCTATATCTGTTAGGAAGAATCTGTGGAGAGAAGATAACTGCATTGCTTCCTAGTACTCTGCCATTTGGAATCATCCACAGGCTTCTTTTTCATAAGTGATTCTCTGTAATTGTGAAAATCATTTAATCTTTCTATTGTGGAACTTAAGTTATATTCATCTTTGAGGAATTTTTCTAGGATTAATGAATTTTTTGATAATGAATCACAGGGCCTAAGATTTTTTTGGATTAAAAGTATTTTATATAAAGCAAAATTATCGACCTTATTGTTTTTTAATTAGTTTGCTAAGCACCTCCTATTTGCAAATCTCCATTCAGCTTCCCTTCCATACCTTCAGCACCAACAGAAACTAAGTCAGAACGAGCTGACTGTGACTTCTGTCAGTGACCTCCCAGAAGGAAGGAGGGTCAAAAGGCTACTTGAATTAGTTGGTTTTTGTGGCTGTCTTCAAAAAGCCTTACAGATTATTTGGAGCACTGACCTTGACAATAATTACATGTTAAAATTAATTATTAATCAAAGAATCTATAGCTGAAAGGATTCTCAGAGACCGTCCTTCATGTAACAGATGGAGGTAAAGTGACTTAGCCAGCTTTCCTAAGGCACAGGTATCATAAGAAGGATTTGAACCCAGTCTCTTTCTGCAGTGTGATTTTTCCATGATTCTCATTTCCTTGATAAGAAAAGAGAAATTGAAGAATTAATATTGAATATGAAAACCACAGTTGTACTGTGACTTATTACAGTACCCATTTCTCATGTTAGAATTCATTTGGTTTGTTAAAATGATCAGATAATATCCAAAAGAAGATTGGAATGAATCATATGGACTAAATACTTGAGAAAAGTAATTTTTTGTCCAGAGATAAGTACTAGATTAATACAAGAAAAGATAGCTTAAAACTAATGATTTTTAAATGAACAAGATAGAATTATATATTTTTGGGACTTTGATCCTCTAGTTCATGCTGTCATATATATTGTTTAAAAAGTAAACAGCTTAATATCCACAATAGGAAATAATAGTAAACAAATTCATAAATTATGATTCTATTTATACATTATCAGGAATAGTTTTTTATTTTAAATGAAACTTTATGGTTTGATTACAGTTGTCAGTAAATGAAACTGTTAAGTAAATATTAGTTCATGTTAAAGGTACTTCATGTTAAATTCTAACACTTCTAGGTCCTGATGATTATAGTACTGTCAAGAATGTATTGGGTGCTAATGAACATTTGCTGAAGTCATAGGCTTGAGGCAAAAGCACTTCATTGAAACATACAGAATTGACAGTAGAACTTGAAATAGAAGCCCAATTAATGATCCTTCTAATTGTTATTCTTGGCTATAAATATGTGTTAGTTGTGTCTTTCTAACTGACTGTGCTAAGAAAATTAAGCTTTGATAAGTTTTGGGACTTATTATTTAGCTCAGAAAAAGATAATAAAATATTTGGATGTCTTTTGACATTTCTACTGCTACTTAAAAAGCTTAAAAACCATAAATCCAGAAGAGAATAAGTATATGATGCTATTATAATATTTAATATCAGTACTGTGTAATCTTATAACTTTAGAATATGTGACAAATTTCTAGAGATAATGTCTAAATAAATATTCCAGAGTCATAAAATGTTTAACCTTTGAAATTATTTCAGTTTCCAAGATAATTTTGATAAAAATCAAAACTTCCAGCTCTTTTTTTTTTTTTTTTTTAAATCAGACTCATGTTGATTTGTCTTCTTTGATTCTTAGGCCTTTTCTGTTCAATGGAATCTCCTGAGTAAATGTATTACTTTTTTGTTTGTTCAAGGTCATAGCCGACAATAGAGTATTTGGTCTGTCCTTTTTTGTTATTCTTTTAATACAATGTTGCATCTCAAGCTATAGAAACAAATTCTAAATACTTTTGTTTTTTCCAATTGAAATACAGTATAAATCCGTATATTAACTTATGTTTGAGGGCAGACTGCTGCTCCACAATCTTAATGACATTATTACGTTGATCAGTATGATCTCTAGGATGATATCTGAGTAATAGAGACTCCTGTAGTATATCACTGTGTTGTATGGTTAGCTTCTTGATTTCATTAGTATTTAGTAACAGATTTCCTGTCATGCACAGGTAACAATTTCTGCTTTCAGTAATTCTATTTTTAATGACTTTAAAATGTCCCCTTAATCTTACTACAGAATCTTACTCTACTTATACCACAAATTTGATAGTTTTATATTCATAATTTTGGCTCAGTTGATTTAGATACTCAGTTCTTTTTGTTTCCAAATATGAATGCACTGTTGTCTAGTTTATAGACTTATTACTATTTGTGTTGCAAAACTACTATATAGCTTGTCCCAAAAGTCTATTAAAGTTATAAAAAACTTAAAAGTTAAAAAACTTAAAACTGCACTAAAACTTTTGTTACACCCTATAAGTATAATGATTTTTAACTTTATCTTGTTTTGATTTTAATCTCCATAAAAATAGGCTTACAGCAGTACAAATTAGGTTATTTTCCCTCTTTCATCATGTTCAGGAGTACAGTCTGTCATTCATTCCAACTAGAGAACAGATCTCTAGGATTTAGAAGAATTCACTTCATAAATTTTTGGTTAACCCTAAGTTCTTTTGTAGACTCCACATGGTAAGTATCTAGTAAATGCTTATTAAATGAATAGTCAAATCATAAATCATGGGATTTTCTGAGGATAATACTCTATACTCACATTGGAGATATACTTAGAGAACTTAAAAAGGGAATGAGTATTCATTTTTGATTTTCCACAATAGATGGCATTAACTAATTGTGTAGCTAAAAGGTCTAAAAAATAAAATACATCTATGTATACTGTTAATATTTTATAAAGTATTTAGTTGTTTAAAACTATATAAAAGCTTTTCTTAGTAAACTGTATGCCACTTGTACACTAAAAATGTGGGACTCTAACAGCTTTGAGTATAGAGCAAATACACTCAAATTAACACTGAGCAAAGTACTAATAAAGGAAATGTAACTATATATGAGGTCTTCACACATGAATTTGGCTTATCACCTAAATCTAATCTTTCTTCCATATGGCAGCCCTTCAAATTCTTGAAGATAGTTATATAATGGTAATAGCTAATATTTGTTTATAGAGTGGCAGGCACTATGATAAGCTCATGTGATCCTCGCAACAACCCTGGAAGGTAGGTACTATTATTATCTCCATTATATAGAGGAGGCAAATAGCAGCTAAATGATTGGCCACAGTTCTTACAGCTTTGCCAAAAATACTTTATTTAGGCAATAAATTGTTCACCTGTATGTAGTTGATGTACCTAACTAATGTTCAGGTGAGGACACAGCCTTTCTCTGAAACGCTGTCACTAAATAAGGTTGCCCAGAAATGTGGTTGTCAGCACTCATGGCGGAGCAGGTGTGTTCTGCTCAGGGATGAGTGCAGGTGACCTGTCGCCCCTGCTCAGGGACCCAAAACCTCCCAGGAGCTTATGTGGATCCCGCCATCGGCAAGCTCAGGGACCTTTTTCTTATCACCTTGCTCAATTTCACCTAACCTATAAATCTAACTTTGGATGCCCAAAGTGCCTACCGAATAGGAAGCATTTAATAAATGTTTATTCACATGACTGTTTTACTAAACAGTGGGAGAAGTGCCAGGCACCGTGATGGGGGTATAAAGACAAAACAGCCAATAGCTGGCAATTCAGAGTGGGGAAAGGGACCTCAAAGACCATCTCTCCTCATGTGGGAGGGGAGGAAGCAGGCTCCTGGAAGTTGTCACTTACCCAAGATTGCACAGGCAGTGGCAGAACCTGGGAGTCTCTGTTTCCAGAGCCCTTGCTCTATCTATGGCTTCTCCCTCCCAACAGGGGCCTTACAGTTAAGTAAGTGATAGAAAAGTGAAAAGTAAGCATATGCTCAGTCATTTGAGAAAAAAGGGACAGTCCTAGGGGATCCAGAGAGTTTTGGTGGTAATAGATGGTACTTGAGGAAGCTAGGGCTCTGAGAGGGCCAGGTGGAAAGAAAGTTCCTTCCAGGGTCAGAGGTCAGATTTGGATGTTTGGTGTGTGGAGGAGCCCCTAGGACAGTTCTGCCTCATCGTAGACTTTTTGGAGGACACTGATAGGCAAGAAGGCTGGAAAGCTAGGCTGAGACTAGATTGTACCTGCCACTTCTCGTCCTCCTTCGCTTCCTAAATAGCCACCAGAGGAGATTTGTGTAGCACTACTCCTGTATCCATTAAGCACCTGGTGTGTTCCTCGAGCTAAGAGTGTAAGACAAAAAGAAACCAGTCCCTGCCTGTAAGGAGCTTGCCTTCTAGAGGAAGTACCCATGTGCTTGGATACATATGCAGAAATATATGTGAATATGCATGCATAGGAAATAGATACATAATAAATAGAATATAATTTGGCCTGGAGGACACTCTTGCCTTGGTGGATCAGGAAGGACCTCTTATAGACAGTGGCATTAAATTAAATCAAATTAGAGTCTTGGAGAAAACAAGGGACTTCAAGAGCTGGAGGTGAGAAGGGGGCGAATTTCAGATGGAGATGCCAGTGTGGAGGCATGAAGGTGGGAGAGGCCTTGTTCTGTGGACAACACAAAAAAGCTCAGTCTGGCTGAACTCAAGCTGGCCCTCTGTGAATTTACATTTTTGCTGCACAACCAGAAAACTTTTATTTCCCAATCATATATGTATTAAGTTTTACATTATTAGAAGCAAATAATGCATTATGATGTCATCATCATATTTATACAAATTAGTTTTTCACTTACCTAGCAGAAATACAGACTAAATTATGAGGGAGTGGAGAGGGTCTATAAAAGCACCCTGAGCATGTGGTTCTGAAAGGATGATAGTGTGGGTGACTTGGGCTTGTAGGGAGGGATAAGGCTGCTAAAAAGGATAAGGGGCACCGAAGATCAAGAATCCACTTAAGGGTGTCTGTGAGGGCCAGCTGCCTTCCATTTCTAGTTTGTTGGTTAGGCTGTTTTCACTTAGAAAATAACCAGTGTTTTTAACTTAGATTCTCTCTTTAAGGAAGGGATTTGCTTGCTCACTCTCTCCTTATCCCTCTACCCTCATATTTGATAAAGTCACCAGTCAGAACGGCTGAGATAATGATGTATTAATTAACATGTTAGCCAAGTGTCAAACCTTCTTGTTCCTTAACAAAATGTTTATATTCTGTGGCAATTCAAGGAAGCTTGGGCAGAAAATTGGGCACCCCTTGAGAAACTTTAAAAGACCAAGTTGTTAGTGCTGAAACCCACATAAGTCTTTGAGAGGAGATACAGCATCCATCCTTAAGCAGAAATGTATCCTCCTAAAAGACAATGATATACAGAGGCTTTCATTTATAAGACTGGAAGCAATTTTGAAGAGTGGGACCTCTGCCCAGTTGAAAAGAGAGGCACAAAGGAGAGAGAGAGAGACAGAGACAGAGAGAGACAGAGACAGAGAGAGAGACAGAGACAGAGACAGAGACAGAGAGAGACAGAGAGAGAATGTTGTGGGTGTAGCTAGATAGACCTGGCAATAAAGAATCAAGTTGCAAAGAAGAGCAGATGTGAGGAGTCAGCCCAGAAAGCAAACTGTCCAACAGAGCTAGTACATCCAAGTAGATTGAAAGACATTGAGACAATGCAACACCACTGTTGTGTTTATAGCCATCCTCAGGGATTGTGTGTTTTTGTGGGAGGCTGAACCCCTGTTTTATATGGGGGGAATATTTTGTATTTACCATTCTGTCTATGCCCTCTTTTTTTCCTTTTTTAAAAAAAATTTATTTATTTTTAACACATACTGCTTTATGAATCATTTTGGGAGAGAAAATCAGAGCAAAAGGGAAAAACTGTGGGAGATTTAAAAAAAAAAAAAGAAAAGAAAAGAAAAAAAAGAAGTGAACATAGCATGTGTTGAATTACATTCGGTCTCTTTAGCTCTTTTTTCTGAATGCAGACGGCATTTTCTGTCCAAAGTCTATTGGTATTGCTTTGGATCACTGAACCAGAGAAGAACCAAGTCTTCCATAGTTGATCATTGCACATTCTTGCTGTTATTGTGTACAATGTATCCCTGGTTCTGCTTGTTTCACTCAGCATCAGTTCATATAAGATTCCAGGACTTCCTAAAATCAACTTGTTCATCATTTTTTATAAAACAATAATATTCTGTTACCTTCATATACCACAATTTGTTCAGCCATTCCCCAGTTGATGGGTATCTACTCATTTTCCAGTTTTTTGCTACCACAAAAAGAGCTACTACAGACATTTTTGCAACATATTGGCCCTTTACCTCCTTTGTTATTTCTTTGGGATACAAATGTAGTAATGGCACTGTTGGGTCAAAGGGTATGCACAGTTTTGTAGCCCTTTGAGCATAGTTCCAAATTGCTTTCTAAAATGGCTGCATTATTTCACAATTCCACCAACATTAGTATCCCAGTTTTCCCACATCCCTTCCAATATTTATTATATTTTCTTGTCATTTTAGCCCATCTGAGAAGTGTAAAGTAATACTTCAGAGTGTTTTAATTTGCATTTCTCTAATCACTAGTGATTTAGAGCATTTTTAATGCTTTTTCTTAAAAACTATCTTTGCTAAAAGCTATGTTTTCCAGTTGGCTAGTAATAGGAGATAGCCCATGAGTCAGAGACATAGGCTTGAGCACCATCAGAATTTCACATTAGAATCTTCCGGTAGGATGGATTCTACATTTGTATGCTTCTAAAATGCAATTTTAAAATGTTAATCAACCATCTAGTTAAAGTTGGTTTGACATGTAATTATGTCATATGAAGGGGAAAGTACAAATTTCAGAGAAACTTTAGGCCATTGTACACATATTGTATACTTCAAAAAACATTGCCTAATTGATATCCTTATTTGATGAATTAATATGGGTGGAAGGGGCCTAATGTAAATAAATATATATATATATATATATATATATATATATATATATATATATATATTATATATATATACACACATATATATATATATTTTTTTTTTCTATGATTATATACTTTCCCCATCTAGGCCTTTGAATATTCTTGGGGTTACATCTTCTTATCCAGTATTCATTTCCTCGGAAGACATGCAGATTTCTTTCTCTCTCTCTTTCTCTCTCTTTTCCTGATTGTACAAATTACTACTTAAGAAGGTATTTGCCAAAAAAAGAAAACAAAAGAAAAGAAAAGAAAGAAAGAATGTATCTTCTAAATTGTTGCCTAGGTACCTAATGATGGCTAGTTTTTTCTTCCCTATATTTTAAGTTGTAGCCTAATTTTATAATCAGCCTTTTCAGGACCTCTTTTTGCATATTTGTTATATTTAGTGTTTGTACATATAGGAGCTTGAAGTTAAGATAGTTTTCATGATCCATCTATGAATTTTATAGCTTAAAAGATACCATAGCTCAAAAGATATGAGTGTAATTCATTTAAAATCTTTTAAATTAATTTTTTGAATTTAAACACATTTATTCTCTCCACTCTCATTAAAAAAAAAATCCTTATAACAAATATTCATAGTCAAGAAAAGCAGATTTCCATATTGACTATGCCTAAAATTATGTTTTATTGTCCATCTTGAGTTTATAATCTCAAGAGATAGATAGCATTTTTTGTCTGATTGTTCCTCAGAAATCATGATTAGTCACTTAATTGATCAGAATTCCTAAATTTTTTAAAGTTGTTTTACAGTCTTCCTGTTATATAAATTGTTCTTCATTCTGTTCATTTCCTATGGGTCTTCCCAGTTTTCTTTCAAACTGTATATTTTGTTATTTCTTATGGCATGGTGACATTCTATTGTATTCATTGTATCATATGGTTTGCTTAGCTATTTTTCAATAGATAGATTCTATCTCAGTGTCTAGTTCTTTGCTACTACAAAAAAAGCTTCTATAAATATTTTTCTAAGTATGAGTTTTAAGGGCTATATTATAAGAGCAAGAAAAGCCACTAAAGGAAGAAAAAAGAAAATTAATTTTTCCCTTTATAAAAAAGGGGAAAGATTTTTCATTTGTAAAATACACACTTGCTAAGATGCTCCCATCTTTTTCAGGTTGTTTATTTAGATTGAAAACTAATCTGAAAGCTCTTTTATCTAATTTCAACGGCTTAACACTTCAATATGGAGCACAGACCAGCTTGTCTCTTTCTAGTGCTTAGTGATTAATCAGTTACATTATCATCACTTAGACTTGTGTGAATCTCAGATTTGAAGACTAACTGCAGTTTGGAGATAATTCCCTTTTTGGAGCTCTGGTAGTTTACATAAGGAAAATGTTAAGCAGTCGAACAAGAACCTGGAATCTTAAAGTAATGGCCTCCATTTCCATGGGCATCTGTTTAACAGCTGGGTTGTGATATTAAGAGGGAATGTTTTTTATCTAGTTGGGGATGTTTCCACTGTTTGAGGTCCTCACATTACTGTTTATGGGGAGATGCAGGTCTTCCAGTGGCGTGTTTGGATGCTTTTGCCTTTGGTTTTATTTAATGCTCTTTGCTGTCTTGGAGAAAGTTAGAAAAAGACCTCCTTTTTTTCTCCAGATGGTTGTGTTTTCTTGAAGTGAATAAACACCCACCATAATGTCTCAGCTACCTTGAGTCAAAAATTGCAAGATACACAAAGAGAAGTGTCATCATAAACTCTGAACTCTATGTTTTCCCTTAGAAATATGTAAACTGTATGTAAAACTTATTTTTACATATGAACTATGGATTTTTCTCATTTTTTTAGAAATTTTTGAGTTGTTTATTGTATAGGAAACATATTAATCGGGGGCTGTGGGTCAGCAACAAAAAAGTAAATTAAAAAGCCAGAATTTATAATCCCCTTCGAGATAGAAGCTTTACACATGAAAATACACCAAGTCAGTGCAGGATGATTGCCACGTAATTGTACAGCATACATCATAGCTAACGGAACGAACTACTGAGTAGGCAGGAAAGAAGTAATATTTTAGCAGGGTTTTGGAAGATGGATAAGATGATAGAAAGTTAAATGTCAGTCATTCTAGGTAGGGATATCTGACAAACAAACAAATAAATAGAAATCTTACATCTCAAATCTATTAAAACCAAAAGACTGTGTAAAAATAAAAAGAATTTACCAAATCCCCATTTGAAAAGAACTCAAAGGGAAGAAGCTCAGAAATTGATAGCCAAAATCTAGAACTCCCAAATCACAGGAAAAAAAAGGATTAAGTATCTCAAAAGAGGCAATTCAACTGTGGAGGAACAATAAAAAAATCTTGAAATAGTTTTTCAAAAGGTAAAAGAAAAGAGATTACAGCCAAGAATAACCCAGCCTGCAAAACTTGAGTATAGTCTTGCAGAGGAAAATTGACTTTAAATGGAACATAGGATTTTCAAACTTTCCTTTGAAAATACCAGCCCTGAGGAAAAGCTTTGAAAACCAACACAAGAATCAAGGGAAACCCAGAAAGGAAATTTTATTTGAGCAGTTGCCTGGAACTATCTGATGATGTAGTGCTAACATATCCTTTAGTAGAGTGGAGTACCTAAAAGTGGGAATCAGTCCTGATTGGCTAATAATTAAGGAGAGAACAATGTGTACAATGAAAGACTGAGAGGCTACCTCTTTACTCAGACCATCCCCAGCCTTGAGTAATCTACTCAAAGAATTTGGGTCCTACCCACAGCCTGGGTAGAATACAGCTGCTACCTGAGTGCAGTCTGAACTGGAAAGTTAGTCCAATCTGAGTATAAGCAGTGTTCTTCATGAAACTGAACGTAAAAATCAGGATTTTAGAAAAAGAGAAGAGCTGTGAATCTCTCCAAATAATTGGTTATTAATACTCATTTCTGTCAACTAAGAATAATTGGTAGAAATTATTGAATAGAAATTCAGTCAGAAATTTGAGATGTCCAAATGGAATTATGTAACGTTGAAAGCTATTTCTTAATAATAAATGTTCAAAGGATATGAACAGTTCTCAAAAGAAAAATGTAAATCAAAATAGTTCTGAGATTTTTACCTCACAATAAGCAACTTGGCAAAAATGATAAAAGATAACACTAGTCAGTGCTGGAGAGATTATGAAAAGACTGGCATATTAATATATTGTTCATAGAATTATAACAGTATAGCTCTTCTGGAAGTCAATTTGAAATTATGCAAAATAATAAAATGGCTAAAATATTCATATCCTTTTATCCAGAAATTATTCATGTAGCCATATACTGAAAAGATAAAGGCTGTTGGTATATCTATATATTTATAATAGTATTTTTTTTTTAAGACTGGACCTCTTTATCTCACCCTGGCTATAAGGCAGTATCCACATCCCATTCTGTGAATGCAATGGAATATTGCTCTACCATAAAAAGTGACAAATATAATGAATACAGAAAAGCATAGAAAGACTTACTTTATCTTATGTAGTGTGAAGCAAATAAGAAGAAAACAATACATATATAGACTACAAGTATGTAAATGGAATGAAAAGCATCTTAAAAACAATCAAGGAAAAGTTGCAAAATTACAAAGAAAAAGCATAGTCCCAGAAAAGGCATATTAGAAAATATTCTTATCCCATTCCTTCGCTGTGGTAGGAAGTCCATAGATGTGTAACATTGTATATATTTTCAGACTTTTTCAATATATTTATAGATTTTGCTAAATACTTCTCTCTCTTTAAAAAAAATTCTTTGATATAAAGAATGAGTGTGGGGAAGGGCAAAGGGAAATTTACATAAAGCAAAAAAATAAAAAGCAGAATTGGGGGAAATGTATTTTAAAAACAAATTAGAGCTATCCGGTTGTGAAATGGGTTGTTTTAGAGGTGATGAATTTCAGTGGAAGTCTTTAAATAAACACTTATTTATCAAACCATTTAAAGCATGATAAAAACCATTTATCATAAGTTTTGTAGAAAGGATAACTCTTTAGTAATAATGTCTAGATGACTTTTAAGGCTCCTTCTAATATGTAAATTCCATAATCCTGAATTGGGGAGACCCCTCTCTTTATGGTCTTTATGCTACTTTATGGCGAAAAGGCCAAATTATCTTTGTTAGTCACCCTGAACCGAAGTATAGCTGACAAAGCTCTGTTCTCAATGTGGATAAGTTTGTAATTTGGCTGTTTTGCTAACCCAAGATTTTAAATGCCAAGAGGCAAAATTTTGCCCAATAATGCAGATGAATCAAGTTATTCCAGCTGGTCGTTAAAGTTTAAGGGGCACAGAATTTTTCTTTATTATTTTTTTTTTCCTGTTTATGTTTTTAGTTGTCAAAAGTAGTGTTTCCTAAAGTATACTCTAGGGACCCATTAGTTTCTATGGGTGTCTCAAGATTAGAAATACTTTTTAGAGCAAAGAAACTCCAGTGGAGCAAGGGTGAATATAAAGAAATAAAGATCCTTGAAAGATAGAAAAGTTTGGAAAAATACAAAATGAGGACAAGCCCTCAAATTCAGTCAGATAACACTGGAAGAATTGTTTTGTGCCCATCAGACTTGTCAGCTGGAATGATAACTTCTCCATTCCATTCCTCCATACTCCACCCTAACCATGTACATACTAGATCATATGCCCAATGGGATTTCCATTGGGTTCCAACCTTTACATTTATATGTCTCATACTTCATTTTTGTAAACTATACCACTTGTGTGGATTTGCACCTTCCCTGAGAGTCTTTGCTCAGGAATTTATAAACTCGTGGAGCACCACAATTTAATGTGCCAGCCAGCCTTTATCCCAATTTTACTTATACAACACCTCAAGGAGTTTTGTATTACTTCTTTCATACACACATCCAAAGACTAAATATGTTTTGCTTTAAAACAGTATTTTAAATCCATATTTAAATTTTCTCTGTACTATTTTTTTTTTTAACCCAATGAACTGAGTTCCTATGGCCTATGGCCCATGACTTTGATTGTGTTATGTGCTATTCAGCTTAATCCTCAGGAAATCCACTTCCTATTAGCAGTTAGGAGTATAGTGAGTTTTCTGAAGTAAAACATCTTGTAAACATTATGTGTGACAGACTCTCACATGTTAAAGTTATTGATATATTTTGCTTTTGATCCTTAAGATATTTCTTATGATTGACACATTATTGGCACTCAAAAACAATGATGCCTTATAACAAGTTTTAGGGTTTTAATTGTTTCATCTTAAATTCACACACTTCTGTATCTTTAAGTTCTTTTTTCAGTCAAGAGAGTTCTACATTTTGATTGCCTAGTTTGTGGGGGTGATATAAATCAATAAGAATTATCTTTTCAACATGGAGAGGGTCCTTGTGTGTCCTTGCAGATTTATTTTTGTCTACAGTACAGTTGATTTGACTTGATCAAAAGGAAAAAATCTTGTTGAATATAGATTAGACTCTTTTTTGGATACAATTCTCTGAACACTTGCACATTTTCTGAGCTTCATTTTCCTACTGTAAAGTAAAGAATAATAATACCTCTAATATCTTATTTTAGAAATATGAGGCTCAAATGAAATTGCATTTAAAAACACTCTGTAAACATTAAAGCATCATGTAAGTATCAGCTCTTATTAGTCTTCTTTATATATAGTCTTCTTCATATATAGTCTTCTTTATAAATCTCTCTCTCTCTCTCTCTCACACACACACACACACACACACACACCCTTCATTAAAATATGTGGTTTATATAACCATTTTTCTTGGTAAGTAAACAGGGGGAAGCCTCTGGTTATTGGCTCTAATTTAAAGAAAAATTGTAGAATTTGACGAGGACCCCAAAGCTTTAACACAGACGTTGAACTTGCACATAGGGCTTTCAGGCTGTTCTTTTTCTGGTGACCTTGCCAGGGCTATCAGGTTTGAGGTGAGTGCCAAAATTGTCATTCTGTCAAAGTGTAAACCTTGGCTCAGTGTATGGCCATCTGCTGTGAAGTAATAATTTTGATTTATTCTCCCTTTGGTTGACACATACTAATGGAGCAGATGCAAGCCTGTAAGTTTTCTTTTATTGGTTTATAGTTTTACTGCATACATTAATGACACAAATAGTGCATTCATATTAGTATTTATATTAGCTATTTCCAAATTGAGGATGAGTAATGGCATTTTGCTTATGTTTTTAATATGATGGGAAGCTCTAGACCAGAAAATTTTTATAGTTTTTTTAATAGTCACAATTTACTTAATTTTACTGCCTCCACAAACCTTATTTTCAGGATATGTCAGATTTTTGTGTGATTTCAAATTTCTAATTACCACTGCTTCAATGAATGGACAGAATTGGATCCGATTCAACAATTTCTCTAACTACTGGAAAATCAACAGAGAGCTTAGTGGTTACAGATGAGAAAAATTTTAAAGTAAGGGAGTTGCCTAGTATTTATTACTGCTTTAACTCTCCTATCATACCAGTTTTTTAAAAAAAGGAAATGTCTTTTATTTTTCATCTTTGATCTGGAAGACAGTGTGTGAGATGACATACCATTAAAGAACAGAAACTTTTTAGGACACAAAAATAGATTAAAGAAAACACAATACAATTAGTTATTTCTCAGAGGAGACTCTTTGAGTTATTTTCTGAAACAAAGAGTGATGACATTTTCATAATGTAGTGGAATGAATTCAGGGTTTCCAGGGAGAGGATCTCAGTTCAAATGCAGTTTCTGTTGCTACCTGTATGGTAGAGCAAATTACTTCACCTATTATCTGTAAAATGAAGGGGTTGGTCTAGATGACCTTGAGATCCTTTCCAGGTCTAAATCTGTACTTCTCTGGTGCTATGAAAACAGATCTTTAAATTTTTTGTTTTAGAGCTCCAATTCACATAAAAAAGAAGTTTTATTGCTGTCAAGTCCTTTTTCTTTCACTCAAATAAATCAATACCTGGCTTCTGTTGTCCATAATTTTTTGCTGCTTCTGTTATGCACATACCAAGTATAATTTTGTATTGTGTCTATTTGTGTATATGTATTATTCTTCCCTACTATGGATTAGGAGTTCTGTGGAGATAGGAGCTATGTTTTACTAAATTTTGTATCTTCCAGTACAGTGAAATACTTAGAACATGCTTATTAAAGGTGGGCAATCTATTGCAAACTGGCATCCAGGTTACTTCACCTTTTTGGAAACTTGTATTTCCTCATATGTAAAATCGAGGGGGTTGGATTCAGTGACTGCTAAAGTTCCTTTCAATTCTAAATCCCAGATCTAGCCAATATATTTTAAAAGTATGTGTGTCATGGCTTTATCATGGAAGTGGACTCCAATCTTTTTTTTTAATTTTAAGCTTATTAGTTTTCTAAGTAATCAGGTGAATCATTTCAACATTTGATAAGAAATTCAAAATATATTCACCTTTTAATATTTAATTATATATTGCCACAGTAGTCTTCATTCAGGTAAAAATGTGACATTTACTCTCAGATGCTTTGTACCATTTCTGACTGAGATTGTTCACATTCCCTTTCCAGGCCTTCTACAATCTAACCCTTTTTTCCATTCCATCCCCTTCCCTTTCTCCCAGTCTTTCCAGTTTAAACTCATATTTCATTCCAAATGTTCAGTGTTGCTCTAAACTGTCCCTTAAAAATATTCTGCAGATACTTTCTCATTTTTATGCCTTTCTTTACTCACACTGTTCCATATACCTTTTCCTCTTATTAAATCCCTAGCTGTCTTTTAAACCAATTCAAATACCACCTACTTCATTGAAGCCTTTTCCTGTTCTGTCAGTTGATAATGACTTCAAACTTTCATGTAATATTTTGAATCTGAAAAATTTTGAATGTTTCTAATAGACTTATTAAAGTTATCTATATAAGTGTCATAAAGTTTGGGACATTTCTAATGTGAGTTAACAGTGCTTTTTTAGAATAAGCACTCATGAATGTTATAGAATCAAATGGTGTGCTCTGAGATATAGTCAGGTTTCATAATTTTTTTACTGAAGACTCTGTAAATATTAAGCAGGCCTCAATTAAAAATAATATGTTACTTGGATTGGGAACCAGATAATTTCTTGAATTCTGAAATTCTGAGCGCCAAAGGGCAATGCTAGTATGGAGAGACTTAGTCTTTAGAGGGGAAAATATTTCTCTTTTCATGCTAAATATTGCACAACCTTTTATCTCAAACTCATTTTCTAGAGTGAAATATTTTGGTGGTGTCATCTAAATGTTGTAAATAAAGATCCATTCCATTTAGTCTCTGATGACATCTCAGGCTATTTCAACTTAATCTGAAAATTTTATTTGGTGATTGGTGATGTCTTCTTGAAGCAGGACCAGAATACTATCCTCTTTAATTCTAATGAGAGAGGCTCTTGGTGCAGTTTTGCTTCTCATCTTTTCATGCCTTTATTATATTTGGGTAATTTTAAATTGCATTTAATGATGGACTTTCTGAAAATGAATGAATTTTGCTGAAATGTTTTAATAGTTTTACTTGAACTGAAATTCTTTTGCTACTACATTCATATCTTACTCAAGTAAAAAATTGGAAAATATAATAAGAATATTATATTATTTGTGATAATTAAATGAAATTTGGCTTAGTAACATAAGAAATATTCTATGAGCCATATTGGAATCTTTCCTGAATATAACAGCCCTTGTTGATCTCTCTATTCTTTGAACTCTTTTCAGCATTTATAGTTAGCATTTTTCTAGTCTGTTTCTCACCATTTAACTTAACTATGTGCCATTTTTGCATCTTTTGTTGTCAGAACCTATCTGTCTACTGTTAGTAAATACTTATTAATTGTTATCCCATATGGATGACATTCTCCATACAAAGTATGATCCATCTATAAAGAATGAACTCAAGACATCTGAAGGGACTAAGAACCTCAGAATCTTTATACTGCTTCTGGACATAAGTTGTGCTGTTTGTAGAAAGAGGATAGAAATGGAAGCAGGCATATGGCAATTAGATATGTTGAAATTTCTTTTTTATTCCTTTACCTAAGTACAAATCAGTGCTTAAGAAACTAAAAAACTAAATATGGTTTAATGAGAGATGAATGCTTTGTGAACCTGTGCTGTACAAGCTTTTTCTCATACAACTTTTACAGGGTAGTTCCTAATGCCCAGATTGCCTGATTAACCCTGAATGACTTTTGAAAGGAATGGAAGAATAAGTATTTATTAAATGATTACTTTGTGCCAAGCACTATGCTAAATGCTATCAGGCAAATAAGACAGTTCTTGTCCTTAAGGGATATATGTTTTAATTGATTATGACAAAATACAAAGAAGAATGGATGGTAACTTATATGGACACATAATTTGGAAAATGGTTCAGGATCCAGCTTCTAAAATTGATGGGGTCTGGTAACTGAATGTGGGGTCACAAAATGATGATTTATTATCAGTAAATGTTTGTATCCTATTTTATCTACCTATATATCTGAAGTCATGTAAAAATTTCTTGGGGCAAAAAGGGGTCGCAAGTGGAAAAAGTTTAAGAAGTTCTGATCTAGAGGTAGAGACCTACTTACAGGATAAGTTAAAAATTCACCTGTCAGAGCTCAAAGTCCTGAAACAAGGTGCAAAATTTGTGAAAACCTTAAATTAAAGTCTTTTCTGTTTTTCCATAATTAATTATATATTGATATGTTAATCTAGGCTACATGTTCAAGAAATGATTCTTTTTATTTTAAAAAGTTGTTTTCTAGATGTTTTTCCTCTAATAACTACTTTGAAATTTAACAAAAACAGAAAGATGTAATATTCATAAACCTATATTTCTAAAATGACTTTTACTGGAAACTAGATCTCAGCAGGAAATGCAACATTAAGTCTGACACTATCCTTATCCCATGACCAATGCTATTTAATTGTGTTTATTTTAGCAATGTCCTTGAACTTAGGGTTTGTTGAAGATGTAAAGAACTAGGGGGAGGGATTATATTTTACAATTATCTTCCCATTCAGTTTTAATAGCATAAAATTATATTTAAATTATAAAAGCTAAACTCTTTCAAGTTAATATTAAGAACAAGAAGTTAAATTTTTTCTTGTTTGGAATGTGGTATCTTACAAAATATCCCAGAAATGCATAAGCTTTACATCTAACCATGTGTTTTTTGCCAAGAACCCCCTTGCCACCACCCTCAGAATCTAATAGAATGACTTCACCAAGTTTTTTTTTTTTTCTATGAAAATACTCCTGAAAAATTTATAAAAATTACAGACTGATAGTTTTGCTGTAAAACACATTAAGTACAAGCAATAATGTTGCTTTATGTGCCTCAGTGGTGATATGCTTTTCACATCCTGCACTTTAAATTTTTTAAAAATTTATTTAAGGAATAAAACAAGCATTTCTATAACAGTACAAGAAAGATGATTATATGTGAAACTATTCTTATAACACATTTATATCAATTGCTTTATCCTCAATCTAGCACTGAACACAGTGTCTAGTATGTGATAAATCTTTAATCAATGCTGTGTGACCATAATCATTGCCATCATCATCTATAAATCCTTGTTGAAAGAATGAATAGTTGAATGAGATCTAGCCAAAAGCAATTCAGGCAAACCTGTGAAATTCTGATTTTGCCTAATTAAACCAGTTTTACTAAAATGATGTTAGTAGTCTCATCATTTTCTATAAAATTTCTAGAAAATCAAATAAATTACATCATTATGGAAAAATGTATGTAGATAATGCAAAACAATAGGTAACCCTTATCAGTTGTATCTATCTTAGACAATATAGTCCTGCACACGTATATATTCTTAAATATATTCACACTCCGCTACATCGGGATATAGACTTTCTGATTTTTAGTTTTGGCATCTCAAAGTCTATCTAGGTGGTAGAAAAGCATGAAGGCCAAAGTCAACACAGTTATATTGAAAGATACATTATGTTCACATTTTTCCTTTCTTCATTATTTATTTATCCTAGTTGCTCTTATTACTTTGTGAGCTTTTTTAAATCGGGAATTGCATTTATTGTTCAATTTGGGAAAAGCACTTCCATTTTCTGATGACTTGAAACTCCTTAAAGAGTTTATGACTTCTTGGAAAAGTTTAAGGGAGAAAATATAATTAAAATCTGAGGATATCTACCTTGTCTTAAGTGATAGCCACTTCCTATATGAGTTATTTTGTTTACCTCTTGTTGAAATTCATTTGCATTCAATTTAACTCAATAAGGATTTATTTAATACTTTTTTGTGGGTCAGGAACTGTGCTAGGTGAAAGGAAGTATCAGTATTTAATAGACTATAATATGACAGAGGTAAAGTAGTGAGAGTGATGCCTCTCCAAAAAGAGTAATTAAAGTATTTTCAAAAATGCATAAGAGAATTTGGAATATTATTTTAAAAATACAAACTAATATTTGCCTTCTCTGTTTACCTTTTTATGTGGAAATGTCCTTTTGTGGTATTCATTATTATTTGGTGTTCACAATTCAAAAACTAAATTTAGAAGTTTGTAAAATGATTTAAATAGGAAGTTTTAGTGTATTATGAATATTAACTCCTAATTCTAGCTTTAAACCTTACTGTCTGATATAACACATTTCTCTCTGGCATTATTTTTAGGATCATCTGCTATTACCAGCTACTACCCATAACAAGACCACAAGACCAAAGATGTCAATAGTTTTGCCAGCAATAAACATAAATGGTAAGTGAGACATATTTATCAACTATATCAGATTTTTTTAAGCCAGTGCTCTTTAAACATTTTTTAAACGTTCAAATGATCATTATTTAGAGTTTGTTTTATTATTTTTAAACATTATCCTCCTATTCATGTTTCAGTAAGTTCTATCACTCAGTTGTGATTGTGTATTTTCAGAAATTTTCAGTTCTGTGTAGGATGAGGAATAGTAGTAGTGGTAAGAAAAAATTTCCATTCCTCTGATTTATTATCTTAATTCCTTCTTTATTCTGATATAGCAAAAACCCCCTCCAGTTATAAGCAGTTATAAGCTGGTTGTTTTACAAAAGTTTATTTGTAATACACTGTTTAGAACTTACAAGATATTTTCCCATATTGTAGCTATAATATACTTGAATCCAGAGTATTCATGATACTGTTGCATTATAGGTATTTTAGTGCTTAGTCTTATAATATCTCACAGTACTGTGAGTTTTACAGTTAATAATTTAGTGATTAGTTATTCTATTATACTAATAATATTTTTTTAGTTTCTCTGCATCAGAGTTTTAAAAGGTACTTATGGCTTGGTTTGTGATCTAAACACTTTTTTAATATTTTATATAAAAATGTGGTTTCTGGTGTTAGATGAAAAGGAAACCCTATGACATGAGGAACACTGCTATCTTTTAAAAACAATATAAGTTGTTGCTTCATTTAGACATTTTTATGTTGTATTATTCTATAACTAAATACTTATAGTGAGTTCCTCACAGCTTAGACTTGTAGTTCCTAATATAGAGAGGTTTCATGCCTTAGACTTCAGAATGTTTTCTATGTAATCACTTTTTAATAAAAATAAAAAGATTTTTTTTAAGTCAAGGCTTTCAGAATAATTAAATAAAGGCTTTCTATATTGCCACCTTATATATATAGCCACAGTGAAATCTTGTCTCTAAATCTAAGCTTCTATATACTCATTAAAACCAATTAATTTAGAACTGATGAAGAATCTTTGAATACTATATAATTTTCTTTTTTTATTTATTTAATATTTCCCCCAGTTACATTCAAAACATTTTTTCTTTTACATTTGTTTTTTTTAAAATTTTGGGTTCTAGGTTCTCTTCCTTATCCACAATTAAGAAACCACTTGTGAAGTTAGACAAAACATTTCCCATAAAAGTCAAGTGGGGGGGGGGAGGGGAGCATAAATCTCTTACCTAATGAAAATAAAAACCTTCAAGAAAAATTGTTTAAAAAAAGAGAGACAGAATACTTCAGGCTATATTCAGACACAATCAATTTCATCTCTGGGTATGGATAGAATTTTTCATTATAAGCCCTTCAAAGCCATTAAAACTGGTCATTCTGGAACATTGCTATTACTTTATATAGTAGATTTTACTTTTCTTGAGTTCATGGAGGACTTTGCAGGTTTTTTTTTTTCTTTTTTTCCTGAGAACATCCTGCTCATCATTTCTCATAGAACAATAATAATCCATCATGAACACACACCACAGTTTAACCAACCATTCCCCAATTGATGGACATCCCCTCAAATATCTAATTTTTTTGTTTTAAGAAGAAAGTTACTATGAATATATTTTGTACATAGAGGTCATTTTTGTAAAGTCTAGAGTAGCTCCCTGGAGGCCTCAGGAACAGCCGGAGTCAGGATAATTAAAAGTCCTTGGTCTTTAGGGGGAGAAGTGAAGGAGATGGACAAAACTGCATGAGGCTTGCCAACAACCTCTATCCTCTTCTTCTTGCTGAAAAGTGAGTCTGGCTCATCTCACTTCACCCCCTAATCCTTCCTACAATTATTTGTATACACCAAACATTGAGTCAGCACAGAACAGTGAGAAGGGCCATTTTTCCAACCATATGCTAATAGAATCATTGCCGACTAGGTAATTAGCCTTAAGTGCACCCTTGTCTGATTCAAGCATATCTTTTAAGAGTTTCAGCCTTTTGCACATTTTCATTTTTTTTTTCCCTTAAATCTCTTTTGGTATTCATACCAAGTAGTGGTGTTGTTAGGTTAAAGAATATGCATGAATTTATAGTCCTTTGAGCACAGATTACATCTTATGATCATTTATCAATTGGGGCATGGTTTATTTTTTTACAATTTGACTCTGTTCTCTCTATGTTTGAGAAATGAGATCTTATCAGAAAAACTTGCTTTGAAATTCTTTTTATAATTACTATTGCTATCAGTATTTCCTTCCATTTATTTTCTTTCTCCTTTCACCCTGTTCCTCTTCAAAAGTGTTTTAGTACTAACTATTCCTCACCCAATAAGATGACATAATTTTCAAGAAATAATTCCCATGTGAAAATTTAGTACAAGAGGTAAAGAAAGATCTATCTATTGATTATTAATTGTCATGGATAGATGTGCTTGAAGTAACAAATGATTTCACAATAACTACTATTGGCAGACATATATTAACTGGAGGTCAGAAAATACTTTTAAATAAAAATGGTTGCCTATTATTGCAGGCATTTCTAACCACCAACATTTTAATTCTGTCTTTGTACCATTGTTGAAAGTTGTATACTTATTTGCGTTCACATTTGTTTTTTCTTATTCATTATCTTGTTTGTCCGCATTAACTAAAATACTTTTTAAAATTAAAAGTTGTCTACTATCTTCATCATGTAAACCCCTCGGTATTTAACAGAATGCTCAGTACATAGAGAAAGTCTCTGATTTAAAATGTAGTAAAAATAGACTCTACTTTCTCACTTCCATTCACTGATGAAAAATTAGTAGTACTTTCAGTATTAAATGTACAGCCTAGATCATCTGAATAAATACCTGCAAAGAAAGCAGACTTCTTTTTGTTGTTTAAAAAAATCCTACTAAGATCCCAAGCAAATTAAACTTTGGGTAGAAAATGTTGAGCAGTCTGTGTTAATTTTAAGGTTATAGAGATATATGGACTATCCTGGGCAGTAAACAAGCCATCTGTTTATCTTTCTCATGGCTGTTTATATGAGTCAACTTAGAGAATTGAAAAAAGAAAAGTGACATGAAAATTCTCATAAATGCATTTAAACACACAAGTGTGTTAAGAAGAATTGAGCCGAGTGAAAAGCAGCGTATCGGATGCGGTAGACAGTATGCTAGTAAGGCTTGTAGCATAGGGCCCGCACTGTCAGAGTGGCCCTGACACATGGGCATTGTTAGCTTGTTTGTCCTGGGTGGATCTGGGTGGTCCTTTCCTCACCAGGAACCTCAGCTTCCTTGTGTTTAAAATGAAAGAATTGGAACCTATGAGTTTTCCTACTTCTGAAATTCCACATTTCTTAATCTTGTTCAGACATTTAAGACCCACCGCAATGTGGCCCCCACCTAACTCACCAGCCTCCTTACACGTTCCTGCCCTTCTTACACTCTGTACAATCCTATTGGTCTTGCTGGTTTTTTCTCACCCATCACACTCCATCTCCCATCTCTATTCCCCTTGCCTGTGCCATACTCCTGCTTTCCTTCAAAGCTCAGCCCAAGCCCTACTTTCAGCAGAAAGACTTTCCTAATTTTCCCTTCAATGTCTTAATGTCTAAATCATCTCATCTGTTTTTTTCATATGCCTTTTATATTTCCTTTGATTTACAAGGGGTACCTTGTGAATGAGGACTATTTTATTTTAGTTTTTGTAAATTGCGATTCCTAGACATGTGTGTGCGTGTGTGTGTGTGCGTGTGCGTGCGTGTGTGTGTACAAACCTGCCAGAAATGGGATATAACTTATTTTTAGTCAGTTCATCCTTAAAGTGTTATGCTTTTCTGCTTCAGGAATAAATGTTTCTTCTTAAGGCATATTTTGCTTATTTTTTTCCATCAAGATTTGGTGCTAGTTTAGGGAAACTCCTGGTTTTATTTTATACAAAGAGTGATGTGAACTCCTAATGTTAGGCCCAGATCAATCAGCTCTGTCTCCATTTTTCTTGGCAAGGAGAACTGCTTTTTGAGTCTATTGTTTCATGGATCTAGAAACACTATAGTTAGAAATCTATTTCTTTTTTTCTTTTAGAGTTCTTTATATGTGATATTGTAAGATTTAGAAGTTAGAGACCGTGGATATTATTTAGGCAAACCACAATTTTACCCACAAGGAGAGCAAGCCTTTGAAGGTTTAGATGACTTGGTGCTGTGGCTCCAAATCCAACATTCCATACCAGATTTCCGCTTCCAATAGCCCAGACGAACAGCTCCAAGAGAAATGTGGCAGCTAGGTGGCGCCACTATGCATTGAGTGCTTGGTCTGCAATCAGGAAGACCCGAGTGCAAATGCTGCCTCATGTGCTCAGCTGTGTGACCCTAGGCAAGTCCATGGGGTCAGGAAGAGTCAGATTTGACTGAACTTCTGAACAAGAGCAAACTACCTGTGATGATCCTTGTGGGTGCATATTGACTTAGAAAAGTTTGCTTAGATTATTATTTATTTTGTTAAACATTTTCAAGTTACATTTTCATTTGGTCCAGAGTATTATGGATTTCATGAAGCTGGAAGTTGGTTCTGGTGCCCTATAGCATGTGTCACACACACACACACACACACACACACACACACACTCTGGAATCCAGATCTGGATACTGTCCCACACTCTTCCCTGACCTTCCCCCCTTCCCTGGCCAACTAACAAGAACCATACTCATATTAGAAAAATTACATTAACTGTGTTTAGATTCATCTCCTGTTTTAGTATAAATTATTAAGAAATTTTGAAAATCTTAAAAGTGTGTTTTGTTTTCTTTTCCCACTTCAACAAGCTTTTTTGAAATCCCTGTGTAATAAGCCCTAAGCTTGGTGGCTAGGGCTCCATCTAGCCCTAAAAAGAAAATGTGACTTTTCCTCAAGGACGGTATATACTTCTGGGGGAATGATTTCTTCAGTCACTCCCAGTGACTGAATTTATATTTCTTTTAGTTTTTAGTCATATAACTAAAATAATTTATATTTCTTTTAAATTTATATTTCTAATTACCTTAGCCTGGCATAATTTTAAAATTTTTTATATTTTTTTCCCTTGTAAATAAGCCCTAGAACTTCTACTATTGTTGGGTTTTAGTCTGTGTAGAAAGGGGAGTAGCTGAGTGAGACGGTTGAAAAAAATACCAGACCTGGAGTTAGGAAGGCCTGAGTTCAAATACAAGCTCATACATCTGGACAAGTCACTTAATCTCTGTTTACCTCAGTTTCCTTACTACTTCCTTTCCCAAAACAGGCCTCCATTACTATCTGGCTAATATATTACTATTGTTTCCTAACTGGTCCTCCCCACTTCTAGTTTTGTTCCTCATCCTTCATATCACTGTCAGATAAATTCTCCTTATTGATATAATCATGTCATTCTTCTACTCAGAATCCAGCAGTACCTCCCTGTTACCCAGAGAATTGACATCAAAGGCTTATATGATTTATTACTCCCTACTCTTTTCAACTTATCTCATATGTTCCCCATCCATATACTCTTTACTTCAACTACCAGCCTCTATAAATATATCCTGACTTTTTTCCTCTCACAGCTGTGCCTTGGCTTATGCTATTTCTCACAGCTGGAATAATACTTACGTTGACAGAACACTTTATGTTTACAAGGTTCTGTCACATAGCATCTTTTTTTTAATTTAATTTTTAAAAAAATTTTTAGTCATACCACCAATTCAGTAGTATTTTATTTTTCCAAATACATGCAAAGATAGTTTTTAACATTCACCTTTTGTAAAAGTTGATGTTTCAATTTTTTCTCCCTCCCTTCACCAAGCAATTTGATATAGTTTAAACATATGCAATTCTTCAAAATATATTTCCATATTCATTATGTTATGTAAGAAAAATCAAATCAAAGGGGAAACAAAAACATGAGAAAGAGAAAAAAAGCAAACAAACAATAATAACAAAAAAGGTGAAAATAGTATGCTTTGATCCACAGTCAGTCTCCATAGTTCTCTCTCTGAAAGTGGATAGCATTTTCCATCACAAGTCTATTGGAATTGTCTTGAGTCACGTCATTATTGAAAAGAGCCAAATCCAGAACAGTTGATCATCACATAATCTTGTTGCTATGTGCAATGTTCTTTTGGTGCTGCTCACTTCACTTACCATCAGTTCATGTAAGTTTTCCAGGTCTTTGTGAAATCATCCTACTGATCATTTCTTATAGAACAATAATATTCCATAACATTCACCCACCATAACTTATTCAGCCTTCTTGATGGGTATTCACTCAATTTCCAGTTCCTCACCATTACAAAAAGGCCTGCTTATTGCACATGTGGGTCCTTTCCTCTCTTTTATGATCTTTTTGGTATACAATCCCAGTAATAGCACTGCTGGACCAAAGGGCATGCAGTTTTATAGACTTTGGACAGAGTTCCAAATTGTTCTCCACAGTGGTTGAATCATTTTACAACTCCACAAACATTGTATTAGTGTCCCAGTTTCCCCACATCACCTCTGATATTTGTCATCTTTTCCTGTCATTTTAGCAATCTGAGAGGTGTGAAGTGATACTTGAGAGTTATCTTCTCTAATGAATGTGATTTAGAACATTTTTTCATATGACTAGAAATGATTTTATTTTTTTTTGTTTGAAAATTATTTATATCCTTTGATCATTTATCAATTGGGGAATGGTTTGTGTTCTTAAAAATTTGAGTCAGTTCTCTACATATTCAGAAATGAGGCCTTTATCAGAAATACTGGCTGTTAATATTTTTCCAAACTTTCTACTTCTCTTCTAATCTTGGCTGCATTGGCTCTGTTTGTGTCGTATAGTATCTTATCTGCCCCTTTTCTATCACACAAATCCTCCCTACCCTATATATTTTCCTATTGAAATCTTACTCATATTTCAAACCAGCTCAAATACAAATCTTTCCATTAATATTTACCTGATCCCCAACATCTTAAAATATGGACCATACATGTTTATTTATATTATAAATGTTTGTTGACTGACTGTTAACTGACTTAATTTCTTTATTCACTTGGCCTCTGACATGACTTGAATATCAAGAGTAGTAATTATTAACAATTTAGAGGAACAAGGAAGAATTCCTTTTAGACTTGTGGATAGGAGAATCAGAACATCTCGGGTGGATGCCCATTTCTCTCCTTTGATATCCTGGTATAGACACTCATCAACTCACCCCTTAGACTATAGTAGCCTGCTAGTTAATCTCCCTGCCTTCTCATTTCTGGCTATTTTCCATTCAGCTGTCAAAAAGATCTTCTGTTGCTAAAGTTCTGCGCATGTCACACTATACTCCATCCTCACTTCAGTAAACTCTCCGGAATCAACTCTTCAATTATTTATTTGGCCTTCAAAGCCCTTCACAACCTAGTTTTTTCCTGTCTCTACCACCTACTTATATTTCACTCACCACTAGTACTCTGACTTCTTGCTGTAATTCAGAACATTCCCTGTCTCCTAATCGCATATATTTTCCCTGTCTATCTTCATAGCTGGAATTCTCTTCCCTCTTCATTTCCATCTCTTGGCTTCCCCCTCTCCAGACTTTCCTTATTTCTGGTGCCTTCCTTCTATTGATTATTTTCCTTTTATCTTTTCTGTAGCTTATTTGTACTTAGTTGTTTGAGTATTGTTTCTCCAATTAGAGAGCTAGCTCCTTGAGAGCTGAGATTACTTTTTTGACTTTCTGTGGGTTCTAGCATTTAGCACTGGTAGAAAATGATTATTAATAAATACTTCTTGGCTGAATACTTCTCATGTATTTTTCATGTTCTGTTTTGTTTTGTAGTTATTTGACTTTATCATGTCTTCTACTAGAATATAAGCTCTATGAGGGCAGGGACTTCATCTTACTGTATCACTTCATCACCTAACAGTAGTCTGCTTGTAGTGGTACTTTTAATATTGTAATTTGAACTGAATTAAATTATTCTTGAGATGGTAATGAAAAAGAGAAAGAAAAAAAATAAGCTCATCTTCTAAGAAATTACAATTTGCTGAGAAAAAATAACAGGAGAGTGTGCAGAGAGGACTTTTAGAAAGGTACTATATATGCTTTCAGGTTAATGTTCATTATTTAATCATTTTTGAATTTAATGTTGTTATTTTCCCCAAATAGCAAACATTTATTTTCTCTTCCTTTCCCTCTTCTTTCCTTATTGAACAATTTAAAAGAAGAAAATCCTCAAAATAGAGAAGTATTCAAATAAAATTGTCATATTCTCTGGTAGAAGATGGGTCACTTCCTTCATCTTGAGTCCTCTGAAATTATGGTTTACTCTCAATTTATCAGAGCTCTGAAGTCTTTCGCATTTAAAAAAAAGTAATGTTATTGTAATTATATCACTCTATATTAGTTTAGAAGTCTCCTCAAGTTTCCTCTGAAATGTTCCATTTTGTCATTTCTTATAATTCTCTATTAGGCAATTGCATTCATATAACATTATCTCTTTAGCCATTCTTTAGTAAATCAATAACTCTTTGTTTTTTTCCTACTATGAAAATAACTGCCACATATATTTTTGTACATGTGCATCCTTTTCTTCTCTCTTTTTCACTATTCGATCTAATGTGTTTTAAAAAATCATAATTTAGTTCACCAAGTCTGCTGGTTTAGAACCTACTATGTACAAATCATCATACTAGGCACAGAGATGCAGAGATAAATAAAACAGTTCCTGTTCTCAAGAATTTGAAGTCTAGTAGAATAAATAAAAGATTCAAAAAACTGGAGTATCCTTATGAGAACTGCATAGTAAGTTTTGAATGTTTGTTGATGAAGAATAGACAAAAAGGAACGATGTTTTTAGCCAGCAATATCAGAAGAGAATTAATGGAGGAGATTCTATTTGAATTTGACTTTAATGTATGAATAGTATATAATAAATGGCAATGGAAAGAAGAGAATATTCCATATATATGAAATGAAATTAATAAAAACACAACGGTATAATTTGGAAATCATGAATAGTCTATTTTGTCTAGAGCTTAGAGTAATTTCAAGAAGAAAAATTTGAGGAAAGAATGGGAAAAAAGGTTAGAACAGACTTAGGGACTCTTATGTACTAGGTTAAGATTGTGACCTTATTGGGCAATTTGGAGTAATGAGAATGTTGATTTAGACCTACATTGATAAACGGAGTAAATGAGCATTAATTCTTGCAATTTTACATTATGGCTTTAAATGGTGATAGCACAATAATGAGGATGTTTATGTTGGATCTAGGTCTTTAAATGTTTGACATTTGCATCGTTCTTTATTCTTTCTCCCATTTTTATGTTTGCAATTTAGTTGATCTTTGTTCTGCAAGTGTTTCTGCTTCCCTTCTCCTATAGTTTAATATAACGTGTTTGTTAAAGATTTAAGCATCAAAATAGGAATTCTCCCTTTTTTCCCTTTGTGGAGCTCTTCGTATGTTAAAAGATAAATATGTAATAAGTGCTTCAAGTAAAAAGCAAGATTGGTTATGAAAATTATTGAATCACAGTAAACTGCTTATCTTTCTGTAAGAAGACTTCTTTCTGTATGATTACTTGCATATTAATCATGGATGATAAATGAAATTGTTTTAATATTAAAAAAGAATTTTAAGGTTCCATTTGTAGTTTCATATATCAGCATTTTCTCCATTTGAAAGTGTTTCTTATTTACATTGTGATTAAACTGCTCAACTGCTTTCCTTGACTATCAGTAAGAAATTTAGCTAAATTTCTGAGGCATAGAATGGGATGTGTGGTGGAAGTGGAGGTGGGAACTTGTTTGATAGCTCCCAGGACTGGCCACAAAAAATTTTGGTGAGTTTTTTTTTTCCTATTTGTTTTAAATTCTATTTTGGTTGAATTTGATTTTTTCCTATCTTGATACTTAATTAAGGTTTTGGGAAGGACATTTGGTTTTTCATTGACTTGAATTTATCCATCCACATAAAGCAGGTGTGTTTTTAAAACATTAAAAGAATTCTTGAAATTGGCTGACATGATAATAATGATGGCATGTCTATTTCATGGTGAGTTAGCTTAGGAATAGATAATATCTTTTTTCCTTCCTAAAATGGGCATTTATGAAGAATTCACAGTGCCCATTTATGTGTATTTTCCAGATATTATTTGATTACAGTATCATGAAGAACTTTCAGTAGTTTTCCTACTTCTCTGACCATTCTTAGTCCTCTTCGCCATTCTCTTCTTCCACCATTTTCAGGTGTGGAAGTTTGTCAAACTCTGTTTTCTGATGACTTGATGTTTTCTCCTTTTTTTTTTTTTTTTACTGACCTCTTTCAATTAAGTAAATACGTTGTTCTCACCATATGGAGAGCACTCAAGTAGGTGCTAAGGTATATTCAAAAAGTTTGGATTAGACATGTCTCAGCCTTTTTGGACCTTATAGTGTAGTAGGGAAATATGACTTTTTTTGCTGAGGCAATTGGGGTTAAGTGACTTGCCCAGGGTCACACAGCTAGGAGGTGTTAAGTGTCTGAGACCAGATTTGAACTCAGGTCCTCCTGACTTCAGGGTTGGTGCTCTATCTACTGTGCCACCTAGCTGCCCTGAAATATGACTCTTTTATACAAACAATTATGGGATAAGAATATACACGGTTAATTATAATACAGTATAATACATGTTAAGTGTATGCATAGGATAGAGACTAGATGCTGATGAGGTACAGGAAGGAAAGTCATTACTGGTTTTGTTTTAGGGAAGGCTTTAAGCTAGGCAAGTTAACAAATATTAATTGTTTATTATGTGCAAGCATTGTGCCAAGGACTGGAGAAATAAATATAAGAAGAAAAAAAGCTCTTGTCCTGGAGGAGCTTACATTCTAGTGGGGAAAACAACCCTTTTAACAGGGAGCTAAAAAGTAGTGTAGGGAATGGTGCCCATATACACCAGAAACAGAACCTGGAGAAGAAATGAAGATGACAGACCCAGGATCTTCCACAGGAAAGAGGCTGTAGGAAAAACTCCTCATTGTGAGAAGGGGATCTTAGAGAGCAGAGGAACGTTCCCACCAGTCCCTCTAATGCAGCATGTCCCCTATCAAATCCATTTTCTTCCTATTCTGAAGCAGTTCATCTTTTTTAGTTTCCAGTTTCCATTAATCATATTGCCATCTTCCAGTCACCAAGTCTGGGATGATTCTTAGTTGGTCATTTTTGACACGACTATGGTTCACAAGGATTGTCCATTTTTGATCTTGTGAGGTACTTATTTCCCATACCACTCATTTGGCACTTAATGGTACACTGCTTTGGAGTATCTCCTGTGGTCTGATCACATTTTACTGACCAAATGAAGCTACGTATTTAAAGTACTTTGCAATCTCTAATGCTCTCTCTCTTTTTGACTCTGTCAACTAACAATAATACTTTTTGTCTGCACTTATGATTTCATTGGTATAGGCAATTCCTAGGGAGAAAATTTCCTCAATCAATGCAGATGAGCAGTTGTTTTCCAAACCCATACTTTAGGTCCCTGAGAGTTTAAGTGACTTGCACAACATTATAGCATTTGTTAGATGCAAGACTTGAACCCCTGCTGATTCTTAAGTCCAGCCCTCTGTCTACTAAACCATTCTGCCACTATAGTGATTACTTTTCTTCTTATTATTATTATTATTAAATTACTGCCTATAAGTCTTATTTCTACAACTAGATTGTAAACCCCACAAGGTCAGAGACTATAACTGTTTGAGTCCCTTTCTGTGCCTAGAACTATCCCTACAGAGGTACAGTGAATGCTTGCATTTTGTCATTGCCCTTCAATTTCCCACAATCATTAAAGTACCTAATTTTTCATTGTTTCTCTCAAGCCTTGATCATTCAATCCTCCCAGATTTAACAGTTCTTTTAGAATTCTTTGTTTCAAACACAGCTTCATTGGTTTCTTGGCTTCCCTTAAAAAAAGCAAAAGAAATCCCTTTCTCCAGGTTTGGTAGTTAAAGTGGTCTTATATGTGTTCAATAAAAGCTAATGGATATAGTTATAGACCCACCTTACCTCTACACTTTGGAGAGCATTATGGTTTATTGTCATAAAGAGGAACAGAGGAAATTTTAAGGACTTTGATTTTGCCTCTTGGTATGTACTGTGATCATTTTTTTAATATGCTGGTCTCAGAGGATTTTCACATATCCCAGGAAGTTTATCTTAGGTTAGTTTACATTTCTTTTCTTTGTGATGTTAATATCTCTTTGCCTTGAAAAAGACAGCCACTAAGGCACCCTGGGATTTGTACCTAATTGACCTTTAGTGTCCAGTCAACTTCCAATGAGATCATTCTAATTCCCCCTCCCATGTGTTATGAAGCTGTTTCCAAATCTAAGCTGCTCCAACAGATGTTGGGCTTTCAAATACTAAAAACTGGAGATCTGATTCTATTTAAATACACGTTACTGATCCAAGACTTTTTCGTTCTCCAACAGCTGAAGTTTCTTTTCCACATTGTAGTTTCCCAGAATAACATGATGTAGATTTATGTTTCTCCTGGATAATCAAAGAATCTGTAGATTGTCAAAAAGAGCATCTTAGACATACTTCAGGGTGCTTTCTAAGTGCGTGGGAGGTGAGGGTAAAAAAGGCGCTGCTGAGTGACAAACCCCAATAGACTCTTCCTGGCTCCCCCTTTTCTCATGTTTCCCACCTTTAGACTCCAATCTACCATATCTATGGCAATAACACCTCCATCCTTTTTCACCTGGTTCTTCTCATTTAACTGATTTTGAAGTTAAGGACACCAGATTTCAAACCCTTGTTTATCCTATAATATGCACACAGTCCATTGCATTTAAAAGCTTTTTCTGCCAATAATGCAAGGTCACACACAGGGGCTTGAAATAACATATAAGGAAAGTAACAGAACGATACGAACTGAGCCCTTATTGAAATAGTTGTGGGCTTCATGGGGAATGAAGTTGGAGCTTAGCCTTGATTTGTTTTAACAACACTTGTTCTCTCATTTACTTCTTAGTTCTTCTCCTTGGAATAGCCAACCACAGATTTTCTGGGTTAGCAGAGGGATTAAACAATCAACTTTCTAGCTACTATAGATTCAAATGAGCAGGATTTCCAGATTTTCACTTCTCTTAGAGCTTACTTTCTAATCTTATATCTGGGTGTGTGGGATATCTCTCCAAAGAGCTACTAAGTTCCCAGTGATTCCTCCAAGTAGCTTCATGTCCTATAAGCATTTTGCAGGCATCCTGCTTCCCCAAAACAAATTCATCAGCAGGTTTTCTTAAGGTTGGTTCCCAACTTGGGCAAAGTTGGGCTTCTCCTAGCTAGCATCTGGACCCTGCTCTCTTCTCAAGATGGAGCCTGTGTGGCTACTTGCCCCCATAATTTTCATAGGCAGATTCTTCTACTTATTTCAAAACCTGGATCCCATACACCCTCTCACCAAATTTCTCTTTCCTATCTTAGAACCTCTAGCTATCAGTATATTTGTAAAGGTGCATGATATTCTGGCTGTTCAAGTTCCGACTTTTAACCACTTAGCCAGGATATTATGGTGTGCAAGAAAAAGTTGGAGTTGGGGAAACTGAATTTCAAACCTAGATCTGAAAGTTTTCTGACCCTTCTTTTTTTTTTTTTTAAATTTCCTTTTTTTTTTTCTGACCCTTCTTCTCATCTGTAAAGTAACATAATTTGGCTAAATGACTCTTCTAATTCTATAATCTTTGATCTTTGATGATCTTTGATAAGATCTACTCGTGTATCCTTCTCCACTAGGCAAGAGACTTTTATAGAATCCTCTCACTATAATTTCATAATCATATTCCTTTAAGCATGTAGCATCAATAATGGTTTCTGTCCATTGAATGGAATGGGTGTTTCTCTTATAGTACTCCACATATGATTTCTAGAAATAATGCATAGATAGCAGAAATTATCAAGTATATTGTGGATGTGATTATTAAATGCTGCTGATTCACTAAATGGCCATTAAGGTCGCTTTCACCTTTGAAATACTGTAGCTGTAAAATGAAGCATTCTTTCCATATATTTCTAAAAGAATATAAGTTCCCTGAAGACAGGGACCCATCTCAGTTGTTTTGTTTTGTTTTTTTTTAAATTTCTATGGCAGAATCTAACATGGGGCTAAATAAATGATTATTAATTGATTGATTGATTCTGGTTATGTACTGCTTCTGTTGGCAGCTATAGCCTCATATAATTTTACTATTTTAAAGTGAAAATATCAGGAAGGAAATGGGGTAGAAATTATGTGTGTAAGTATGGCTTATTAATATGAATTATAATGACTATTGGAAAGATGAGGAAATGGAAATAAGTCAAATTCAGCATTTACAAGACTTATTAAGTTTTTGTGTATATATATTACAACATAAAATTGTGAAGTCTTATTGAATGAGAGATTGCTTTTTCACTGTCCATTTCCTTACGTTCCTAAATAAATTCAGAGCCCTAGGAATTGCGATATCCAGAGAGAAATAACTAATATGCCACTCAGTCAGTTTTCAGTTGGCCTTGAAACTTAATAGTGCTTTCTGTGTTTCACAAACAAAAGTTAGGACAAAAATTAGAACAAACCTGAATATAGGTGTAAAACTAGTTGTTGCTACATATATGTTTTGGCCTGTTAGTGTTTAATATTTGGCATACTATTTAATATAATGTCCTTCATAAAAAACTGGCATAGGAATCACTTTAAAATGAAGTGTGCTTGTATTAGTAATAAAGCAAATGACTTCCAGGCCAAACACCTTGAATTTTCTTTGATAACCAGGGCCCTTTGATTGTTGAGGACAGTTTTTTCTGTATATAAACTCTGTAGAGAAATAAATGGAGAAAATGCCAGCTCAAGACTTCTTAGCATCAAAAGCAAAAATTTCTCTAATTAGGTAGATCCAGCTGAGTCAAATTCAAGAGACAATGATTTCAAAATTTGTTTGTTTACTCCACATCATTTGAACACACACAAGACTTTTAACTGTTCGTGGTCTTGTCTATTTTTCCCCCTTCCTTGGAGCCAAAATCACTAAACCCTGTCTAACAAACTGACAGCTCACTTTTACACTCAAAATAAAACAGAACATACTGTTTAACTGAGTAAAAACAAAGTCCCTCATGTTTCTCCTTAATTAATTTGCTGTCTATAATTTCAGAGATGGGATTGTGTGTTTTCCCAGGAAATCTATGTGTGTGCCCACATTGAAACTTCTGGTTGATTCCAGTAAAGGGGCCAGGCTTTCCCTTAATATAAGAAATCACTCCCTCTTCTGTTAGCTTGTTAATTCATTCAGAGTCCCACTAACATATTGATTTTACTTTCTTCTTTTATGCAGTGTTTCTACTATTATTCAGGAGAGCCATACCCAACATATTAAGCTATGGGTCATTTGAGATTAGCCAAAGAAATTTGGTAAACTCTTCCCCAAAGGAACATTTTTATAGCTACTGCTATCAATAGGAACTTGAAATAACTAATGAAGTTAGCTAAACATAGCACTTGAGTGGCAGGAAAATTTATTTGCCGCCAGACCAAATCAGAGTATAACAGAACTTTGCTCAATGAAGTAATATGATAGATTTGAACTTTCACTTCCAGAACCTTTCATCAGAAATTATATCCAGTGAAGATCTAAGTTCATCTGTGGTGTCATACACTCTTAGAGCTTGAAGGAAAGTTGGAGATCACTAAAACTTACTTTTCATTGTCCTTCCCCTTTCCATTCACCATTTTCAGGTAATGAAGCTGAAGCTTGTTTGTGAAAGTTAAATAAGTTGTTCATTGTCACATAGAGGGGAAGTGGCAGATTCAGGATTTAAGCTAAGCAGACTTAGCTGCCCTGTATGGCAGATAAAACAAGCCAACACTATCATTGGTTCATAGATTTAGAGCTAAAAGAGACCTCAGACCCTCTAATTCTATGATTGAGGAATCTTTGACCCCGAGAGGTTTAACTCACCAAAACCAGAGACCTATAGAGAATAAGTAAGTAGCAGATTCCAGATTCAGTCCTGCCGTACTCTGCAATCTTGGTATAGTAGCCAGGACCGGAGTCCTAGAGTGTGAGGACACACCTGAAAACTTTCAGCCCTGAGAAAGGAAAGGACTGCCCTTGTTCTGATTGGCCCCACTGGACAGCATCAGGAGCAATTGTGAAGTTACAGAAGCAGATTCAGCCTAGGAAAACAAGCCTCATAACAACGAGAGGCACAGATTTGGGGACTACTTTTGGAAGTAACGGATTCACTGGAGGTCTTCAAACCACAGAGTGGTGATTTTATAGGAGATGGACTTGTTGAGCTAATATTAACCTTACAGTTTTGTGATTCTTTGGTCTTAAAAATTGTCATCCTGAGTGCAAGAGGCAGGCTCTGGTCAGAAATCATGTGAGGATATCTTTATCCTGGAATCAGTTCACTGAAGAATGCTACCATAACATGCTAGATACTTAGGTTCAAGGCAATTTTCAGACAAAAAAATCAAAGCTATCTGTAGACATATAGAAAAATGCTCTGATTTGCTATTGATTGAAGAAATGTAAATTAGAGTTCTGAGGTATCACTTCACACCTATCAGATTGGCTAATATGACAAGAAAGGAAAATGTCGGATGTTGGAAAATTGGAATATTAATGTACTGTTGGTGGAATTGCAAACTGATTCAACAAACCCAAAGATATGCACAAAAATGGGAGAAAGAATCTATTTGTACAAAAATATTTATATCAGCTCTTTTTGTAGTAGCTAAGAATTAGCTATCAACATTCAGGGAATGGCTAAACTGTGGTATATATGGTATATATGATTATATATATGGTTATATGATGGTATATATGATTATAATGGAGTATTATTGTGTAGTAAAAAATGAAAAGCAGAGTGATTTCAGAAAAACCTGGAAAGATTAATATGAACCAATGCATAGTGAAGAGATCAGAATAGGAGAACAGTTGTACATAATAACAGCAATATTGTATGATAAAGAATTGTGAATGACTTAACTATTCTCAGCAATACAATGAATGAAGACAACCTCAAAGGACTAGTGATGAAGCATATTATGTGTTTCCAGAGAAAGAACTGATATCGATTAAGTACAGACCTGAAGCATGTTATTTTTCACTTTCATTTTTTCTTTTAATTTAGTCTTCTTGTTCCAAATGATTAGTATAGAAATGTTTACATAATTGCATAAATTTTTATTTTTAAAAAAATTTTAAAGGAAAAAAAGTAACAGCTTCCTGTTTCAACTCTATTGTGTGAGCTTTAATAAAATTGTCATTTTGCAATTCTGTTATTACATAAGACTTATGTAATAAATATTCCTTAATATATTTTATAGTTGTTTGCATATATGTATTTTGTATTTTGAGCTTCTAGGAGGCACAATGATTAGAGTGCTTGGCCTGAATTTAATAAAACACTTACTAGATGGGTGATTCTGGGCAAGTCACTTCACTCTATTTGGCTCAGCCTCCTCATCTGAAAAATGAGCAGGAGAAGGAAATTGCCAACCACTCCAGTATTTATGCCTAGAAAATCCCAAATGGATTCACAAAGAGTCAATCATCACTTCAAATGACCAAATAACAATAGTATTTTACATTTGCCTTTGAAATATACATTTATATACATGTACATTAGTACTAAGTTAATAAACACCTTAGGGGCAAGGATAATGTATTATTTACTCAGCATTGAGTGTAATGTCTTGCACAAAAAAAGTTCAGCGAACATTTATTGAATTGAATTGAACTGTGACATAAGATGAGTTACTGAATATCTTGGAGCCCCAGTTTCCTTATCTTTGAGGGTGAAGAGAGAAATATTAATGCTAGATCAGGAGTCCTTAATCTTTTTTTGCATTTTGGAATCCTTTGGCTGCTAATTGATCCTATGGACTCCTAAGAGTAATGCTTTTAAATGCACAAAATGAAATGTTTAGGATTTCAAAAGAAATCACATATAATGAAATTGATGCGGTTTGAGTGGTCTCCGTTCCTGTTGGTCTAGAGATTAGTGGCAATGAGAGTTGTTAGGAATCCCTTTTAAATTGGCCGCAGGTTCTAGGAATGAAAGAATTCACTCATTCCCGAATTATTAGTTGCAAAATGAAAGTTTATTGTTAGATAGAAATCAGTTTACCAAGAGACTGACTTCTATAGTGGCAGATCCATTGGAAAATGGAATTTTGCACTGAGAATGCTTTCTCAGTGGACAGAAGGGTCCTGAAAGCTGAGTGAGCTGTCTAGGTCCAACTGCAAAGATTTTCATTGAAGGAAGGCTGTTATATTGGATGTCTTGGTGGGGGATAGAGCAACCCGAGCAGATTGGGATAGCCTGGATCTTCTCTTGGAATTAACCACACTTCAAAGGGGTGCTTTTTGACCAGGATTTCTAATTGAATCAAGTGCTCTGGCATCCTGGAAAGATAACTTATCTAGGGGGATATGCCTTCCCCAGGAGGAGCTAAGAATCTGAAAGGGATCACAGAACAAAAGGAAATACAGTTCCTTAAAGGGAACACAACCTGCTTCAAAATTACATTATCAAAAAATATATATTGTTAAAGTTTGTGGATCCCGAGTTAAGAATCTCTGTTCTAAGTGATTCTTTCAGGCTCAAAATTCACAGCTTGTTAGCAGTGAATATCTCTTGAAAATTAACTGTGTGCCATAGACAGCAAATAAACCATGACTGTTTTCTGATTAAACTAAGTTTCTATGAATTGAAAGAATTAATTTCTCACTTCCCACTTAAAAAACACATGAAACAATTGCATTTTCCCACACAGGATAGCCTGGACAGCCATGTTGTAGCAGAGGAAATACTCAATGCATTTGTCATCATTATTTTTGGCATCTCTCTCCATGAGAGCCCTTTTTAAGTCTCTAGTTTCAGGAATCCATTTCTTACTCATGTGCACAATTGCAAACAAAAGGGCATGTGATTTTACATTTGGAGTTTAAATTGCACTTATGGTAATGAATTGGAAAGTATTACATTTCCTTCAAAAATATCACTCATTCAAGTTTGAAAAATGATTCTTAATATCTTTTAATAAAAAATTCATATTGAAAATGTAATTGTATGACTTTGTCATTTGCTTCTTGATTTGGTTTGTTAAAGGAAAACAACATCAAATTATATCTTTAAAAGTAAGAGGCTACTTTGATGAATTGAAGAGATTGAAAGGACAACAATGACTAAGATAAAGGCCAGCCTTTTGCCTTTCTACAGGATTGTACTAACTACTCTAGACAGATGAAAATCCACTGCAACTTCATGTTAACATGGAGCCATTCAGTGAAGAAATCAGTACAATTATGTGCCATTTTGGATTTCCAACATAATATTGTAGTAAGATGCCAGTTGGTATTTTTGCTATTTTTAAAAGGAAAAAATTATTTTTCAGCCTATCTTTGAATCTTTGCATGAGGCAGCTATAGGTAGTTCAGTGAATAAATTACTGGGCTTAAAAGTCAGGAAGATCTAAATTCACATGTATCTTTATATACTAAGATACTTAATATTTACATAACTCTGAACCAAGTCACTTAACTGTTGTCAATCTCAGTTTTTTCATCTGTAAAATGGAGCTTATCACAGGACGTGTCTTTTAGGTTTCTTGTGAGAATCAAATGAGACAGTATTTATAAAGTGCTTAGCATAGTGCCTGGCACATGATAGGTGCTTAATAAATGATTATTATCTTTCTTGTTAGATTTAGTTGTTAATTCACTTAAACATTTCTTAAGTATCTTGTGTGCATTGTACTCTTCTAGGTGTTAAAAATAAAATAATTAGATACAGCTTCTGACTTCAAGGAGCTTGCTACCTAGTAGGGAATTATGATGTATGTGTGCACACATGTGTGCATATATGTATATGTGAACACAAAAAATATCAGGCAAAATTTAGTAAGTACAAAGAAAAGATTGAATTCAACCTCTATTAGAAATAGGAGAATAGAAAGAAATAAGGAAGACCTCATAAAGGAATTTACACCTCAGCTAATTATAATAAGAGGTGGACTTGGACACAAAGTAATAATTTCCACATATGGAAGTATTTGAATATGAAAGAGAATTTTTAAAGATATGAAGGAAGGAAAAGGCAAGATTGGGGAATGGTGAGAAGTACATATATAGGAAGATTGGGGAGTAGAATGAAATAAATAGAAGCTAGATTGGGACCAAACTGTGGAGAGTTATGAATGCTGGCTTAAGAAATTTATCTTTATTTGGTAGGCAAGAGAGAGCCACAGGTTTTTGGAGGTGGGAAGTGGGGGTGATTAAACCTTTAGGAAGATGAGAAAAAGAAAGCAGGAAACTCATTTAGGAAGTCCTTAAAATTGTCTGGGCCAAAGGTAATGAAGGTCTGAACTATAGTGCTGGCAGTTACAGGTGAAGGAAATTTTAGTTAATGGAATTTAGCAGTTGATTAGATGTGGGAGTCGATGGAGAAAGCTAAGTCAGAAATGATCCTAAGATTCTGAGGAGAAGAAACAGGGTGTATCATCAACCAAAATAGGAGAGGTCAATTTGTGAAGTTGAGGTTCCTGGCCAGACTTCAGATTCAGTGCCCCAACCATATCCCGGCTGCCTTCAGGCTGCCACTGGCCTCTGGGGGCCCGAGCTCCAGCTTCAGGACCCAAGCCACTTCATCAGGACTGCTCTCTCTACAGGTAGCACTGATCTTTTGATTGCCAGTTTGAGTGACCTTTTCTCCATTCTCATCCTTCTTGAGCATTTGATACTCTTAACCTTTATCTCCTCCAGGATATTCTCTCTTCTCTGAGTTTATGTGACACTGCTTAATTCTCTTACTTGTCTGGCCATTTGTATCTCCATCTTTTCTGAATCTTCATTTTTGTTATGTCCCTTACTTGTAGCTGTACTCCCCAAGACTTTTCCAAGTCCTGTTCTAATTTTTTCTCTCTGCTAGCTCATTTGGCAAGCTTATCTTTTTCTTGGACTTAGTGATCTCTGTGGAGATGATTCTAAGATCTCTATATCCAGTTTAGGACTCTCTCCTGAGCTACAATTTCCCAACTGAAAAGGGAATCATCTGTGAATACAGAAAAGAAATTTAGTGGGGGGAAGGGAACCCATTGGTTTGGAGACAGCACAGAGCCCAACACTACAGGCTCAGCATGATCCATGTGATTGATTGCCCTTAAGAATGTGTATAATGTCAACTTCTCTCCACATGGAAGGGGAGGTAGTCATTACTTCTACACTTAACTCCAGTTTGTACTTGAAAGTTTTGTTTCCTGCTTTACTCTCTTGTTTGATCTAACAGTGATCTGAACTCACTAAAGCAATACTCTTAGCCCACCTGATGAGGAATTGTATTAAATTGTCAGCATATGGTTTTAATTTTTTTAAAAGCAGAGTCTTATTCAGCAGCCTAGAAAATCCAGACCTGTCTCTAGAGAGGTTAGGAGAGCCATAGTTTTGGCTTCCTTCCTAGAGAATCTTCTGAAATCTTCAGAGTTCTCTGTTATTGGGTCTTTTCCTTGTTTATGCCCTGCTTTGCTTTTTCCTCGCCATGCCTTACTGTGAATCCTTGCTCAATGGAATCCCTTCTAAGTTTCATAATATAACATGGAGAGGTTAGCTTATATGATCTTTAAGGTCCTTCTAGGTCTAAATCTTTGATACTCATACGCAACAAAGTGAGCTATGGAAAGTGTTAGCTGGAGAATTGGGGGAATTGTTAAGTGGTCTTTAGACCTGGGCAGAGAATCAAAACAGAGCAGATGCTGATCTGTGGTGAATCATTCAGGCTGCGTCCTAGGGACTGTTTTTGTTTTTTCATCCAGGCCGAAGTAATCCAGACACATTCAATAAAGTGTGAGTGGAGGTAGGGTCTATCTGCCCACCTGGTGAATTAAAGGGCTTCCATTTGAGGGCACATGGTATGACTCCATTCTCCTATCTCCTCTATCTCACCTGAACTCCCTTGCTTTCATGTAGCAGCCACCCAACAATCAAGACTACCTTTGGAGTGAGTAAAATGGTGCAGATGGTTTGACAAAGAACAGATGGTCTATGAATTATGGTCCATTAATTTAAAAGTTTTTGCTACCTTACTCTTTGGATCTATATTGGTGTGATATACTCTGAACTCAGCACCAACAAATCAGATGAAAAGAGGGGAGAGTCAAGGAAAGAGTAGAAAATTATTCCGTGATGAAATCTAGTTATTTGGGGAGAGCCTCATAATCGAAAGGAGTGCTGAAACTGAGAATCCTCATTTGGGTTGCCATTCTCCTCAAGGTTTCTTTAATTCCCAGGCAGGGAGCTGCTTCTGTTGAATGTACTGAATTCTTTCCTGTTGGGTTTTTGGGGGAGATTTATGACAGAAGCTATCCACTTTTGAATCTCTTGTTACTTACTATAGTGTGGGTTTAATAGTTTATATTTTTCTGGGGTAATTACAGTTTGGGTGCTGATGAATTTCACTGTTGTTTTTTTTTTTTCCCTTACTCTCAAATTTCATGATTTATGTTTTTTTTGCCTGCATTTTACAAATGTATTTGGAAAGACTAAACATGTTTCCATGGTATAAGTAAGTTCTAAATACGGTATGTTCAGATACTATTCCACTAACAATTCCAGAGCCTCATGGCTGGTAGGACAACGTATATTTTCTCAGGGGACATATGAAGAGCCATGACCAGCCAGCTGTCATGTTTCATCTCAGCTTCACCCAAGAATCTTCCATAATGAGAATTTGCTGAAATTTCTGGGCAAAGTTAGTCTAAGCCCACAGAGGAGTCTAATATATGATGTTGTAGCTTGTAATGGAGATCAGATGAGGACATGTTTCTGTCACTGAGTACAGCAGATACTGTGAACCATTCAATTAAGTCCCTGTATTACTAGAGTACCGAATGCTTCTTGACTGAACTGATATTTTGGAACTCTATCTTTCTTTCTAGTAAATTCATTAAAGGATGGGTTCTTTTTTTATTTTTATTTTTTTCCATCTCCCAATTTACTTCACCCTCTATATTTTTACCATCATCTTTCCTTTTTATTTATTTATTAGCATTTATCATTATTGTTTTACATTTTTATTCCCTTTCTGTTCTTTTTGGAAAATACAACTAGAATAAACGATGATGGATAGCAAAATTATTTTGATATATTCATCATATTCTTTTGAATATATTTCATTACCTTTTGCCACCCATCCTATGAGTTTTCCTTTCTAACTATATACATAAGGTATATATATATTCCAACAAATTATCTATCCATCCTTCACATTTTAATGGACTCTTCAAGTCGTCACTTACCTGTTTTAGAAAATGTTATTATCCAATATTGTCCAGCAGAAATGTATCTCTTTTATCTAAATAATTTCAGATATGGCTCAGAGTTACATCATTGTGAAAGACCCTGTGTCCCTTCCTTTCACTCTCTCATGTGTTTCAGCAGGAATATATATATATATATAGCCACATACTTCCTAGTCAAACTTTTGTGAGTTCTTGCCTCATTTGACCTCCTGCTGCAGTTGAACTGTTCTACCTAATGGAGATCTCAGTTCTGTTTTGGAAAATTTAATATTATTTTATTTTCAGTTCCTAATTCTTTCTCTTTCCTTGCCTGAGAAGGCAAGAAAAAAATATTACAAATCACATTCAGTTTTTAAAGACATGATATATTATTCTTAAATTTCCTTTCCCATAGATCTCACCCAATTTAGTTGCTCTTCTTTCTCCATATAGATTTTATCACATTCCCTTGTGCATTATAGTTTAAAATTATGTATTTTAAAATATGAATGGGCCCTCATTGAATGTTTTAACACGTGCACTAAATTTAACTAAAAATTAGATCTTTGTAAGTGATTCTGAGTTAAACAAAGGAAGATTTCTCAGATGTCAACTTATGAATTCCATTAAGAATCCAAATTTGAAAGTTGTCTCCTCAACAAATATGTTGTTTTACTTAAATTGTGAAGGTCTTGATTTTAGTTATTAATAGGGAACAAGTTTTGATCACCCTATTTGATTATTTCTGAGTATTTGGAGTTATGTTTTGTACTATTATAAGATTAGGCAAATTAAGGGGGATAAAAGGCTTCCAAAATCACATTAATTGTATGTTAACATTGTAGAGAAATAGTTACCTAAATTAGAATGCTATGTGTGAACAATTAAGATTTCTCATTGGCTTTTTCTCTTCTTATTGAACTTTAGTAACTTGTATTATGGCAGCAAAGATTCTGGCATATTTAAAGGGAAAGACAGAAGTCCCATATAGATTTGTGGAAAAGTAGTCTGAGGTCTCATTTTCAGTAATAAAAACAGAACATTTCTCTACTGAGTTTAGAAGGACAAGGTTTACAAGGAAAATTAGTTTAAAAGTGTTGAGTTAGAATAACAGGCTTTTCTGTCATAATATATGAGTTTCCAAAAAGATCAATCAGTGATTCAATTTCACTGAAATTCAACGGAATTTATTCCGTTGATTATTCCAATTAGTATGCTGATTCTGAAGAATTTAATTTATTCTTACTTGTTATGGACTAGAACTTGAAACAAGGTACTAAGTCAGTGGAATTGATAGAGACAGTGGTTATTTAGCATGGTACTTAACAGTTCTCTAGTTCAGTACATGTACTTAGTACTTACTATAGTTCTACAAGATTCACATCTTTGATAAGAAAGTATATAAGCTATATATAAGAGACCATATAAACAAACTCAGCCAGAATGAGAACTAGGGAAGATACAGAAGTGGTGGCAGGCTCTCCTCCTTCGCTTTTCCACTGAAACCAAGATCCAGAAGGCTACCAGAAAACTAGTTGAGCCCCAAGTGAAGGAGACAAGACTTTGAATGAGACAATAAAGGATTTGGACTTTAACCCCTGGCTGCTTGTGTGATGATTATTGAAGTGAAACGAAGGCTGCTCCCAGAGACCCCAAGAAAACCTTACATTTTAGAGAGAATTTTACACTTACTCTTTAATTTACTTTTGTTTTCTCTGCCAAGAAGTATGGCATTTGCATATCTTTTTTGTTTTTGTAGAAAAATAATATTTCATTACTTTCATATACCATAACTTCTTTGGCCATTCCCTAGTTGATGGGCATCTACTGATTTTCCAATAATTTGTCACCACAAAAAGAGCTGCTACAAATATTTTTGCACATGTAAGCCTTTTTCCCTCCATTATGATTTCCTTGGGATACAGACCCAGTAGTGGTACTGCTGGATCAAAGGGGTATACACTTTTTTTTTTTTTTTTTTTTTTTGCTGAGGTAATTGGGGTTAAGTGACTTTCCCAGGGTCACACAGCTAGGAAGTGTTAAGTGTCTAAGATGGGATTTGAACTCAGATCCTCCTGACTTCAGGGCTGGTATTCTATCCACTGCCTATTTAGTTGCCCCTAAGGTAAGCACATTTTATAGCCCATTGGGCATAGTTCTAGTGGTTGGATCATTTCACTAAGAGGTATGATGTGGTACCTCAGAATTGTTGTAATTTGCATTTCTCTAATCAATAGTGATGTAGAGTATTTTTCCATATGGCTATAGATGGTTTTAATTTCATCATCTGAAAATTGTTCATATCCTTTGATCATTTATCAATTGGGAAATGACTTGTATTCTTATAAATTTGACCCATTTCTTTTTATATTTTAGAAAATAAGAAAAACTGGCTGTAAAAATTTTTCCCCAGCTTTGTACTTCCCTCTTAATCTTGTTTATATTGGTTTTGTTTGTGCAGAAATTTTTAAATTTGATATAATCAAAATTGTTCATTTTGTATTTTATAATGTTCTCTAGATTAAAAAAAATTTTTTTGCTCATAAATTCTTCCCTTCTCCAAAGATCTGATAGGTAAACTATCTCTTGCTGGTTATAAAACTTTGATCACCATCATAAGTAAAGAGAATACCTAGTTCCCTTTGATGAGATCAAATCACCCGACCCATATGGATAACATCTTCAGGTGTTAAAAGAATAGCTTCCTTGTGGCATCTTCCTCAGTCCTAACCCAAGGGAATCCTGGATTCAGAAAATAGAACCCTTGCTTGATCTTATACCCAGGCCATTCTTTTCCCAGCTGTTACCACCCAACATGCACACTTAGCTTTTCCCCATTCTAGTTCCTTTATGTATTTTTTCGTCTGTTAGATTATGAATTCCCTTTGGACGGGAGCTGTCATGTTTGCTTGTAGTTGTATACCCAGTGCTTAGCACATGATAAATGCTTAATAAATCCTTATTCATTCATATATGATTACTTCACCACTATGTATTGACAGAGTTGAAAGACTGGAAAGTGAGAGAGTGCTGGAGAAAGGTAAATGTCCTCATTTTCAAAAAAGGGAGGAAATAGTATGCACATTACTCAGCAGTGAATTTGATTTTAATTCTTGGGAAAATTCTAGAATGGATCATTAAAATGATGGTGAGTGAACATCTAACAAAGGAAAGAGTGATTACAAGCAGCCAGTTTCACTTCAAGCACTAGTCATGCCAGACTAACAGTTCCTTTTTTTTTTTTTTTTTTTGGACAAAATTATTAAAAAAGAGATGGTTTATCAGAGGAAGCATTAGATACAGTTTATGCCAGTTTTAGCAAAGCTTATAATTCTTTCATATAATTCTTGGAGAAATTTGGACTGAACAACAATAATAAAATTAAATGGCTTTGGAACTTAAAATTTTAAAATAAAATTAGAGTAGTTAGTGATTTAATATCATCTTGGAATTGTTTCTATTGGAGTACTTCAAGGATTTTTGCATGACTCTGTGCTATTTTACCAATGGCGTATATAGACACACATGGCATTCTCACCAAATGACTAGATAATACAAAGCTGGGAATGATCGTGAACAATGGGTATCAAGAAGAGCCTGCAAGCTGGAGTATAGGTCTACTGATCTAAAAAAAAAAATCAAATTTAGTAGGGACATATATGAAGTCTTATACTGAAGTTTAAAAAAAAAATTAAATTCACAAGTACTGAATTGGGGAGGAATGGCTAGGTAAGACGTTTGTTTCATTTTTGCAGGAAAAAAGATCCCGGGTTTTAGTGGACTGCAGTGCTCAATGAGTCAGCTATGTGTTTTGTGTAGCAATCAGAAAAAAAAATGTAATCTTGAATTGCATTAATAGGTCACACGAATAAGGCAATGAGGTGATGATTCCACTGTACTCTGCATGGCCACACAGTATATGAAATCACAGTATTCCTTTGTGGATGCTGTCACAGTTTGAGAAACTCAACAATAGCCTGGAAAGCATCCAGAGAAACCAACCAAGATGGCTAAATGGCTCGAGTCTGTGTTATGTAAGGATTTGAGTATATTTAGCTTGGGAAAGAAAAGAAGTGGGGAGGGCATGATGATGGATGTCTTCAAGTATTTTAAAAGCTGCCATAGGAGAGAGAAGATAAATTATATTTGTTCTTTTTTCTCTGAAAGGACAAACCCAGTAACAGGATGTGGAAGAAATAAATTTAGGCCTGATGTCAGGCAGGCTTCCTAACAACTAGAGCTACCTAAAAATAAAATTCTTCAGAATTTTCAGCATCTTAAGAAAATAGCTAGATCCCCAGTCATTTGGAGGTTTTCAAACAGATGGAATGGCCACTTGAGTCCATTATAGGAGGGATTATTTGGAGTATTCTTTGGACTAGATGGCTGGTGCTGTTTTATCCAATTCTCAAATTTGTGATTCTACATACTTTGGGTTGTTTTTATCCTCCTGTACTTGGACATCTTGAATGGGATTTATCTTTAAAAAAAGAAGCAGACAAAATAATTTAGGATAATCTGCTCGTGCCAGGCACTTTAAGTGCTGGTGAAGCCAAAAATGGCAGAAGACAATTCTTGCCTTTGAGGAGCTCACAGTCTAATGGGAGAAACAACCTGTAAACAAATATATACAAAGAAGCTCTTTACAGGATCAATAGCAAATAATTACAGAGGGTAGCACTATAATTAGGAGGGTTTGGTAAAGGCTTCCTATAGACTGAGATTTTAGTTGGGACTTAAAGGAAGCCAGTAACAACTAGAGAAAATGCTCAGGGCTGAGAGGTAGAGTATATTGTTTGTGGTATATCCAGGAAGACAGTGTCACTGAATTGAGAAGTACGTATCAGAGAGTTAGGGTAAGAAGACTAGCAAGGGAAAGTTATCAAGGGTTTGGAAAGCCAAGCAGAGGACTTTTTTTATTTGATCCCGGAGGTGATAGGGAGCCACTGGAGTTTATTGAAAGTAGGGGAGGGAGAAGGAGGAGAGTGTTAGGTAGAAGATGTGAAATGGGAGAAAGAATATAAATCATGATTTGATTAGGCCATATTTTAACATTTTTGATATGTGGTGAAGATTTTTGTGCCAAGTATTTTAAATCTTTACTTGTAGAAGCAATACCAACTTGATAAGGCTTAATACTTTTTTAAAAATGTCAAATGTGATAAAATTCGAGGCAGATTTCAAATCTATTATCTTTCAAAGAACAGCATATCAGATCCAAGAGTAGAGTTTATCCCCTGTTTAAAATGCTGTATCATCAGGTGTCTTGTGCTGCCCACTAAATCTTTGGAGTTGGTACTAGATAAAAGCGCTTACATTTAGCAAGTTCACAAGTGTGTTAAAATTACATAATGCCTATTAACCTTTAAATGTAAGCAGTGATTTTAGTTTATAGTTTCTTTGGGTTTGTAATGTCGAATTTTAGAGTGTGTTGTAGCTTTTTGTACCTAGGTAATAGTTTGACCAGTGCTTATAGATGAGCTCATAGGATGAAAATCACGAGCCATCAGTGGGTAGTGGAACAAGCTGGACAAGTTCATGCTTGTGTTCTGTGTTATAGAAAGTTTTGGGGGAAAAAAGGGATGCACTTCAATTTAAGGAGAAGCTAACCAAGTTATGGTATATGATTGTGATGGAATACTGTGCTATCAGAAGTGAGCTTAGAAAAACAGAAAGACTTGAAATAATGAAGAATCAAATGAATAAAACCAAAAGGACACTGTATACAGTAACAGTAAAAAATTTTTTAAGAATGACTTATAAGTCATTTTGACTATTTTAAATACCCAAATTAACTACAAAGAGTATTTGAAGAAAAATGCTAGGGAAAACTAATAAACAAAAGTATGTTAGAATAATTTTGCACATATATACCTATTTGTGTCTAATGGTAGCTATCTTGGGGGAAGGTGGAAGAAAAAAAAGAAGAAAAACGAATATATAAATGTTATAGAAATAATTTTATTACATATGTAAATGGAATAGCAAAACATACATCTATTTTCAATTTCATGTGCAATCATTTTTTTAAAATTATATTATGTTATGGAAATTCTTGTTTTATTCCATAAGTTAAAAATAAAATTAATTTTTAAAAAAGAAAGAAATCATAGGCCATGACTGCATATGTTTTAAGTCATAAACCTTAATGAGGCTCCATCATCTGGTCTTTTCCAACAAAAAAGATTTACTCAGTTATTTGCCACACACTTTATCAATAAAAAGATAGATTCAGTAATTTCACTTAGGAAGGGACAGAGAGCTTTAATTTTTATTACGATCGAAAACAATTAAGAATATATGAAGGAATCTGTGAGATGCAAGCAATTGATTCTGGAGGGTTTTTGTAGTAATAAAAGACACATTAACAGCTGAACATGTTTCTGCAATGGTAGTTGATTTTCTGAGGCCATGAAGAAGGTTTCTATATTTGCCATGTTTTCCTCTTTGGATTTATGTTATCTTTGTGATAGTGATGTCTTGCTCCCTGCTTTACACATTAATCACCCTTTCTACTATGGCAAAAGTCATGGAACTCAGGAGGCTCTGGAAAATATCATTAGGAATAAACAATTTTTTCATTGTTTCTAGAGTATTTCACATCTTTAATGTAAGTCTTGATCATCTTTGTTTAACAGTAGAAATACTCTGTGATTATATGTTATCTTTCATCAAAACTCAACAGTTGCTTTATGAACTCATTCATTATTAACCTTTTTACAAACCACGGGACCATTTAGTTTTCATTTGAAGGATAAAATGAGCCATAGAGAACACAATAAAACCCAGAAGACTAATGCCTGCTTCTGTTGAATGGACTAGACTAGATTATATCAGATATAATCTTGCTTAGCCTCATCATTGTGTAGATGATGAGATTGAGACCCAGGAACAATGCCTCTTTTTAGTTTTTGATGGATTGAAAGGTTTTTGTGAGAATTCCTCTTAATGATTGCCTAACCATTTAGAAATTGAGCCTTTTTCTTGTAGATATTAGCTCTTCGAATGAAGAAATAAGTAACATAAGGAATTTGGTTCAGTTTAGCCATGTGATGTAGGATAAGTCATTCAACCTCTTATGAATTCCTCCCAACATTACAATTTGTGAATGTATGATATATGGAGGCAATGTCTGATTTGCTCCCTGTGCTATAGTATAGGGAGCTTTTGCTCCCTTTTTTTTTGTTCTGTAGGAAAGCCATACACAGGCATTTATCCATCTGTCTCTGATTCACTTGAACCCATAAGCAGATGTGGCCTGTCATCAGGCATGCTGCCTAGCCAAGGCAAACTTTCAGGGTCGAGATGCTCTGTCTTTTTGTAGTGGAATCAGTAGTCTTCCTTTATATCTTCCCATCTGCTTTGGAATGGAAAGGCCATAAAAATCCGTTGCTCTTTACCCTGGTCTTTTCCCTTAGGCCATAGTTAAGCCAAATTAAAAGACAGAAAAAGAGACCTGAATCAGAAATGGTGAAATAGAGAAGCAGGGAGAAGAAAATAAATAGAAGCAAAACATGACCCTGAAGTAAAAGAAATGTTCACATGTTGTTATCACATCCAAATAGACATAGTAATCTGATTTTGTTCTTTTAATTCTTCTTTATTTCATGCAAGTCTTTTGTTTTTCTGAAATCATTTCTGATAGCACAGTATAATATCACACTCATATACCATAACTTGTTTGGCCTCTCCCTAATTGAAGTACATCCCTTTTTTTCCCAAAAATCCCCCAGGATTTTTTGGCACACTGTTTAGGTCGGCATACCTGTATGTGGCCGTCTTGAAGTTATGTAGAGTGGATGATATAGAATGTTTTAGATTGTCTATTTGGGAGTCTGTGTTGCTTTTCTTGGTGACAATCTTAGGCAAGATGGTATTTAGATCTTGAAGGAAACATTATAAATGTCATTATTGTTGTTATTATGGTATGCCATTCATTTATTCAACAATCATTTTTAAATTCCACTTTATGTATCATCTTGATAGAAGCTGAGTCTGACCATGCATATTTTAGATAGGAAGGGTCCCTGCTATCATAAAATTTACAGTTAAAAAGGAGAATAAGACAAAAGGAAAGATAACTGGATTATACAATATTTCATAATAGATACATTAGAAACTGTGTGAGGTCAAAAGGGAGTTTCTCCTAGTTTTCCACCCAAGTTGTTATTTACAAAAATCAACAAGACCTCAGAAGCTGCAAGCACACATTATCTTTAATGAAGGTCATAAACATTTATTTAATTGAACGGATCTGAATACAACAGGGAACTTTAGGAAGAACACTGCATGATAACATCTGTCTAATCCAAGGGACCAGAGTTTCTCTGGAAAATGTCTGCTTTTGCTGTAACTGAAGCCTCATAAAGAGTGCGTCATTCAGGAGCGTGAGAAATTCTCCAGAATTCAAAAACAAAAATGACATACTAGATGGTTCATCTGTCATAGTTGATCTGTGGGATTTGGGTTTCCATGTTACTATCAGATAGAATATGTGTTAGATTCCTCAAGATGTCCAGAAGCAAGTTTTGACTCTTCACTACATTTATGTTCACAGCCAAATGGAGAATTGGGATGTGACATTTGCCCATCTCTGCCATTATTCATCTGTCATTTGGACTTTTTCATGTGGCAGATCTTTGCTTTTGTCTTTTTAAGATTTTATGCTTGAGGAATGTGTGTTTGTGCGTTTTCTTTGTAAGACATCATAAATCCAAATAATGCCTTTCAATCTAGCTGCTACTGCCCTATTTCAGTCTTCTTCTCTGTCCATAGAGTGACTTTGCTTCCCTGTGTCTAGCTTTTCCAATATATCCTACACACTGATAACAAAGTATCTCTAAAGTACACCTCAGACTATGTCACTTTCCATGTCAAGAAAATCATTTAATGTTTCTCCATTACCTTTTGAATAAGGTCTAAACTCTTCGTCCCCAGCTTACCTTTCCACTTGTATATTCTACTGCTCCTTTACATTAACCCTATATTTCAGTCAATTTGAGTCACTATCCATTCCCTAAACAAGTATTATACTTATCTGCTTTTATATCTTTGTACACATTATTCCTAAAATCCCAAAATCTCTCTTCCCTGGGTTTTTGTCCTTGATTGTCACATTAAGTTCAGCTCAAGCATTTATTAAGCACTTGCTGTGTATTGGAGATTCCGCTAGGGGAATACAAAGACATAAATGATAAGAACCCATTCCTTTAGGAGTTTCAGTTCTGTTGTAAGAGAAATAATCTCTCCTTCCTCTGTATTTCTCTAGTTCATTATGCTTTTTTAAAGATATCTTTTGTTGTATCCATCCATCCATCACCCCAGTTAGATTGTAGGAACAATCTAATAGCTCTTAAGGGAAAAAGGAGGCATATTCTTATTCATTTTGCATCCCTTATACCTTCTAGCAGTCTTGCAACTAGTTAGGTAATCCAGTATTTAATTTAAATTTATTTTATTTAATTTATTTAATTGAATTAATAAAGTTATACCTTCAATTGTCATCATTCACTATTATTCCTCAACTCAGTATCTATGACCTCAACAATAAATCAAATGTGAAATAAAAACTAACTAGCATTAATATATATATATATATAGGACAAGTTCACTATTTCTTTCTTTTTTTTTTTTTAACAAAATCAAATTATTCAGTAGTTTTCCTAAAAAACTAGAGCACCAATCCAAATTTGAGAATCATGGACTACTTTTTCTTAATGTGCCAGTCTTTTTATTCCATTGTATTCATGAAGTGTCTACATCCTTCACTGACTCTGACCTGTTTTTATGTTCAGATTATTAAACTATGAAATTGTAAAATATTCTTTATATAGTCTAGATTTTAAAACTATTTAAATTATATATTAAATCTACTAGATTCTTATGACTGAAACATTTTTGCAGTTTTTGCATATATTACAATAAATCTTTATAAAATGAGGGGGAAAAGTATCTGCTTATCAATCACAGATTTCTTTATATAATAGCCAGCATCTGACTGAAAGAGTAGAACAGAACAAACACATTCCCTGTTAAAAAATAAAAGTTAACTTTTTTATGACAAACAGAATGATTGCAGTCTTAACATAGGTAGTTAACATCAATTTGATTTCCTTGGAATTTAAAATCATGTCAAATTCTTGGACTAAGATTACATGTCATTTTCTCTGGGTTTATAAAAGCTTCTTTGTTCATGCATGGTAATTCTCTGAATATAAAATTCTCAAGATGTACACAATGGTATAGTCAGTGACCATAGTATGTCTTTAAGAACCTATATATAAATTCATTAAGCCAAAATATTTTTGTACTTGTGAGTTCTTCCTCCTGTCTACTCAAGTACAAGTCTCTGCCTCAAAACCCCAGTCCAGTTCCTCATTAGGTATTCTTTCCAGTTTGGATACAAATAGTATATTTTCTTTCTTTTTTCTTTTTCTGAATGCTTTTGTTGGAATAAATTAATCTTCATGGATTGAGTCAGATGGTATCAATGGATGCTGTCATCAAATAAGAATAAATTATTTCATTTCTGGAATTATTTCAAATAGTCTGCTTCTAAATACAATTTTAGACATATATTCAGTGTGAGTATGGCACTTCACACATATGTGTAAATTCAAATTGAATTGAAATAGATTGCCTTGTCCAAAAGATATACTTAATGATTTTCATTTTTTTAAACAAATAAAATCTTATATGATCAACACCTTATTAAACTGCAGTTAAGAATGAGATGAATTAGCCATCTCAGATTCTTAAAATATATATATGGCTTTTTGCTTCCAAAGACTTGTTAATGTAGTTTGACTGTATGCAGAGCTGCATGCTGCAGAGCTTAAAGGGAGCAATAAAACTATTTATAAATCCAGACACCTTTACAGGAGACCCGTTTCCTTGGTTTCACTTATGTAATCCTGCAAAACTATCAGCTGTAGGTAACCCAGGGAAGTAAACACAAGGAACTACTCAGTATCTCAGCTTTTTTGGACATTATGTGATTGAAAAGCAGCCAAGTCTAATGTAGCCTGAGAAGTGCTGACGTTTCAGTGGAGAAAATGAGACTCAGAATAGCAATGTCTCAGTGGCCTTCAAGAACATTTAATCATTTGTAAGTTGGGCTCCCAACTTCTTAGGCTCCATCCTCCCTGCTCCCAGTCCCTTACTACTTCACTGGTATAGACAGTAACATCAGACACGAGGATGTCCAAGCTTCTGCATCAGGACTGGCTAAGGGTCTTATAGTAACAGTAGCATTAATAATTGGCTGTTTTGAGAGAAGTGCTTTATTTATATAGTTCACCCCAAATATAAAAGATCTTAACATATTTTACCATACTCTTCTGACCTTTTACCCTAAGGTGAATATCACATATTTGTATTTTTGGTTTTTTGTGTGTCATTTATTTTCTAATCATTTATAATTATTGGAGCAACTTCTTCATCACATCCTTCTTTCCTTGGTCACGAGTACTGAGAAAGAAAGATTGGGAAGTCTGCATTATTGAAACGAAGTTAAGGTGGTATTTAGTGAACAGCAATAAATCTGCTTGACTACTTTTTACTCTTTCTTTCTCCTTATTCAAGGGCTCAGTCAGTCAAAGCCTCATATTTCTGAACTTTTCTGTCACCTGAAATATTGATCTAGTTCTTACCAGATAAATTTACACAAAGAAAGCAATTTTTTTAATAGTATTAATAATGTTAGCTTATCAACTGTATGGATGTAGGAAACCAGCAACTGCTGCTAGTAATCCTAATGAGATCACCAACCACACTCTCACTCTGAGACTGGCAATCAGCAACAGCATATGAAAGTAAAGAAGTCCTCTTCATCAGGATGGGCTTTGTATTATGACTGCAAAGAAGTCGAACTCCATGATCCTTAAGGACTTTTTCAACCATCATTAGTCCTGTTAGCCCTGAATCTCATTGTATGTCCAGGATATTGGGATAGAGTGCAACTCTGGAATCAAATAGCCCTTAGTCTTAAGTTCTGCCTGCCAATATTTGCTAGATGGAACCATTGGCTGTAATATTTCAATATCTCTGTTCCTGTTTCTCTACCTGTCAAGTCAGGGTATTAATAATTCAGTACCTGCTTGAGTGGGTCCTGAGACCCAGACAAGATAATGTATATAACAGGCTTCTAAAACTTACAGCATTACAGAAGTGTCAGCTTCATTTATTTTTTATTTTTTTATTTTTTGCTGAGGCAATTGGGGTTAAGTGACTTGCCCAGGGTCACACGGCTAGGAAGTGTTAAGTATACTTTTAACAGTTTCAGCCTTTTACAAGAATACTTGAATTTATCAGTAATAAAATTAATAGACTATTATTATTTAGTCTGTCTTGATGGTGTCAGATGAGTTTTAAGTAATGTAAGAATCCTCGAATATTGGGCTAGGTTTTTTTATCAGTGTTCAGTGTCAGATCTCTAGGTTTGGACACATCTTCAATACTTAGTGGCTCTCAGTGAGTTTTATTGTTAAAAGTGGTATATTTTATGCCGACTTTAAAGTACAACATATATAGTCACATTTATTATTATTATTATTATTATTAACTATCAAAAGAAAGGAAAAATGAAAATCAAAAGATCGAAATGCAACTTTTTTGTGATAGAAACTGGCTATCACTCTTCTATATATATGGCTTTCTATCTCCAGTCAATCTTTCATTCCTAGAATGTACTCTCTCGTCACCTGTCTCATAGAATCTCTTGTTTCCTTCAAGGTATACCTTAAGCACCACCTTCTGTACCATATCTTGATGGATCCTCCTCCCCTTCTACCCACTACTAATGCCCTTCTTTCCCAATTATGTTCTATGTATCTGTATATATGTACATTTTGTCTCCTTTCATAAAATATAGGCTCCTTGAAAGTAGTGATTTTCATTTTTTAAATAAGAAATCTTCATTCAGCATGTACTAGGCACTTAGATGTTTAATGCTTTCTATTGATTAATGATGCAAGCTTTTGGCCTCGTCTTGGTCAATGATTTCATGTTCAAACTCCCAGTTGTGTTGTGATGGCATTCAACTGTGACAGCAAGGTTTACCTACTGTGATTAATTTAATCCAGACTAGTTCTTTTTATATATCCCTCTTATGTCACACATCAAAACCTAATTGGTTTGTTTTCATGATATTAAATGGAGTAATCAACTATATAGTAATCAAATACAAGTTGGTATTTTAAAAAAACTCAATGTGAAGAAAGTAAATAACACACCTAGTCCCATTTTGTTTGTTGCTCTTTTAGGAGTTTAAGACAAACAAAGCATTTCTCTGCACTTCTACAGAGTTAATGATCTCAGTTAATAAACATTTTAAAAACACAGGGAGAAATCCTAACGAGGAATTGCCAAGTCCCAGGGAGAACTAGAGTTTTCTAAACACCAGAAGTACCAGAACAGTTACAGAGGTGTCCATTCTTATTTCACTTTAGGTAGCCTTTTAAAGCCTATACTTCAATGACCAGATCTCTCACGTTAGTGAAGAAAGCTTTCTTCAAGAGAGGCAGAATGGTGTAATGGAAAAAACCGTGGACTAAGATCCAAAAAAATCCAGGTTCAAATCCCAGCCCTGTTTAGGACAAGTCACTTTCCCTTTCTGAGCCTCATTTTCCATAGAATTGATTGTTTGACATGGTCCAGGACTGCCCATCATGGCATGCCCTCATCAGAAGAGGTGCTGTAATCTATGAGCAAAGCAGAGTTGAATTAGTCCAAAAGAAATGTGAGATGTACAAAGTTAAAGAAGTACCCCAAATGTTCATAGGGACTATTTGTGTCTAGCCTGTGGAGGAGCACTCTAAGCTGGTGTTGGTCTGATCAGCCATAGTTAGATACAAAGTAACTTGACTTTCCTAATTTGTAAAATTTATATAAAATGTATCTGAGGTTCCTTTCAGCTCTGAATCAATATAATATTTATTGGACTAGATTTTGTAAGACGATCTTCATAGAGCTACTGTATGGACCTGAGCCTCAATTAATCTTTATTTATATTTCCTTTACTAAGGTATGACCATTTTGCCTCTTTACCTTGATAGTAGACTTCTCATAACTCTCTATAAATCCAGCTATAGGGCTTCCCCCTATTCTTCATTTCATATACAGGTAAAATATCTGGCTGACTTTTTAAAAAAAATTATTATATTTATTATAACTTTTTATATTATAACAGAACCCATGCCTGGGTAGTTTTTTACAACATTATCCCTTGCACTCACGTCTGTTCCGACTTTTCCCCTCCCTTCCTCTACCCCCTCCCCCAGATGGCAAGTAGTCCTACACATGTTAAATATGTCACAATATATCCTAGATACAATATATGTGTGCAGAACTGAACAGTTCTCTTGTTGCACAAGAAAAATTGGATTCAGTTTGTGGCAGCCCTGTTTGTAATGGCTAGAAGCTGGAAAATGAATGGATGCCCATCAATTGGAGAATGGTTGGGTAAATTGTGGTATATGAACGTTATGAAATATTATTGTTCTGTAAAGAATGACCAGCAAGATGAATACAGAGAGGACTGGCGAGACTTACATGAACTGATGCTGAGTGAAATGAGCAGAACCAGGAGATCATTATATACCTCAACAACGATACTGTTTGAGGATATATTCTGATGGAAGTGGATCTCTTCGATAAAGAGAGCTAATTCAGTTTCAATTGATCAATGATGGACAGAATCAGCTACACCCAAAGAAAGAACACTGGGAAATGAATATAAACTGCTTGCATTTTTGTTTTTTTCCCCTGGGTTATTTTTACCTTCTGAATCCAATTCTCCCTGTGCAACAAGAGAACTGTTCGGTTCTGCACACATATATTATATCTAGGCTATACTGTGACATATTTAACATGTATAGGACTGCTTGTCATCTGGGGAAGGGGGTGGAGGGAGGGAGAGGAAAAATCGGAACAGAAGTGAGTGCAAGGGATAATGCTGTAAAAAATTACCCTGGCATGAGTTCTGTCAATAAAAAGTTATTTAAAAAAAAGAAAGAAAGAAAAATTGGATTCAGAAGGTATAAATAACCTGGGAAGAAAAACAAAAATGCAAACAGTTTACATTCATTTCCCAGAATTCTTTCTTTGGGTGTAGCTGCTTCTGTCCATCGTTGATCAATTGAAACTGAATTAGATCTTCTCTTTGTGGAAGAGATCCACTTCCATCAGAATACATCCTCATATGTATCGTTGTTGAGGTATATAATAATCTCCTGGTTCTGCTCATTTCATTTAGCATCAGTTCATGTAAGTCTCTACAAGCCTCTCTGTATTCGTCCTACTTGTGATTTCTTACAGAACAATAATATTCCATAACGTTCATATACCACAATTTACCCAGCCATTCTCCAATTGATAGGCATCCATTCATTTTTCAGTTTCTTGACACTACAAACAGGGCTGCTACAAACATTTTGGCACATACAGGTCCCTTTCCCTTCTTTAGTATCTCTTTGGAGTATAAGTTCAATAGTAACACTGCTGGATCAAAAGGTATGCACAGTTTGATAACTTCGTTCACAACTCCACCAACAATGCATCAGTGTCCCAGTTTTCCCGCATCCCCTCCAACATTCATCATTATTTTTTCCTGTCATCTTAATCTGGTTGACTTTTAGGACATTTTAGGTGATCTTAATCTCCTGCCCTGTGATCCTTTTCAGCTGATCAATCTAGTCACAAGTGATGAGAGAGACATGTTAGCAGCTGTGGATTAGGAGGGTTTTGACCCAGACTGTCCTTATTGGAGGAGAGGCAGATTTCCTCTGAAGGAGGGCTTCCATGATGACTACCACCCTTGAAGTCAGCCTCATATTCCTGGACTAAGCCACTGTGCACCTGCTACACCCAGCCCAAGTGTCCCCTCTCTGACCAGGTTCTGGTCACGTGATGTCCCTTTTACAGAACAGCCTTGTCCTAAAGGTCCCTTCCCTTGATGTGTGTTCTCTCAGCCTCCTTCTTCAGTTTCCTGACCCAGACTTCTTGCAATCATATTTCCCCAGTAAAGTCCTTAGGTGCTGCTTCTTTTTTTTTAAATCAAGGTTATCTTATTCTCAACTCAGAATTGAAAGGAAACTCAGAGGCCCATCTCTGCCTCCACAACAAAGAGGTTCTCTTCCAGTTTGGATGCTTGGGTGCCTGGGGTAAGGAGCAGCCTCCTCCCTGCCATGTTAGCACAAGGTCCCTATTTATGAGTTCAGATAGTACAATAGAGTAGGAAAAGAAATCAATGCCCTCGGACTTTGAGGACTAGGCTTCAGATCCCTGTATCTGTCCCTGAGGATAGGGTGCAAACCCCCAAGCAAACATTGCTAATTGTAATGGGCCCCAAATCTGGTCCATCTTTTCTTTTCCCTTTAAAATCTACCATACAATGACTTCATCGGTTTCAGTGGATCCCACAACTACCTTCTTAATGAAGATGATTCCCCTATATGCGTATTAAGGCGCAATTTCTTTCCTGAACACTAAATACACTTGTTTCAAAAACTGCCTTTGGACATCTCAAATTCAGTCTCCAGAAGACTTCCCAGACACATTTCCAGAACAGAATTCATTTTTTTCTTTTCTCTAAACCCTCCCTTTGGCCACTTTCCTGTTAATTCCTAGGCTCAGAGCCCCAGAGTCATTCTCCTTTCTCTTGTCAAACCTTGCCCAGTCTCTCCCTCTCATTGCTCGTGAATGATCCCTTCTCTTCTCTCATGTCACCTGTGGCACCTGCAGCACCCTTCAGCTGAACCATTTCAGTAGACTTCAGATTTGTCTCCCAGCCCTAAGTCACCATTCAAATCCTTTCTCAGCAGCCAAAGTGATTTTCCAGAAGCTCAGTCTAAGACACTTGGTAAACTGCAACGTTACATCCTCCACAAACAGAAAATGCCCTGGAAGGCTCCTGGGGTCTTCCACAGTCTGGCCCCTTCCTCCCTTTCAAGTCTTCTCATATCTTACTCTCCTTGGTTCATTCTTCATTATAGCTGCACTGGCCTAGTTGCTGTTCTTTATACACAACTCTCTGTCCCCCAGCTTCCATTGTATTAGCTGAAGTTTTCTCTATTTCCCCTCTCTTCCTAAGTGTGTAATCCTTTTCCTAACCATATTTCCATTCCTTTCCCCCACTCTCCCATGCTGGCCCTCTGAGATTACTTCTTCCATCTATACTTGGGCGTCTCATATTCACATAGTTAAATTTAAGCGTGTTGTTCCTTCTCAACGCCCCCGTTTGAATGTCAGGTTCTTGAAGGCAGGAACTGTAATTTTTGCTTTTTTGCACGCCCAGGTTTCATCACAATGCCTAGCAATAGTGAGCACTTAAAAAACATGCTTATTGACCCATTGTCTCACTAAAGTTCCTTTTGTTTTTCATGAGCTTTTTGTTTTTACATCACAGCCTTTATCTCATTTATTCAGCAGTTGTCAGAGACATATATCCATGACTTTTTATTGTTTCCCTCCAATGTTCTCATTGCTAGATTTTTCATCACTCCACTGATTATCCAGTATCGTATAGAGAGACCTGCCCATCACCTAGCTTTAAAAAGAAAAGTTTTTGTTTGTTTGTTTTTGCCAAAATAGGTTATTATTGGAGGTTACAGATAAAATGAAAAGGTAAAATAGGCAGGAGTGATAGATATGAAATAGATTTGGGAGAACAATAGGATTATCAAGGAAAGGAGTTTGGAAGAATCTATTAAAGGCATATGCCCTTAGACCTGAATAGGCCATTGACTGGCAGGTTAAATCCATAGAGGAGTTTAGCAGACTCACCAAAGTTAACTATAATAGGGAGAGAGATGCCATGAGGAAGGAGAGAGTACTTTATGTTGGACCTAATCCTTAGGCCCTAGGACTTAGACAGCAAAGATTCTTGTATTGAGTGTAGGGCATGTGTCTCAGAAATTCTGAGTGGTGATTGGAGTGAAATTTAGGTTTTCACATTCATTTGCATGTGGAGTGCTCCTGAAATCTTTTGTGTGTGTATGTGTATTTTTCATGTTAAACACACTTTTTGTAAAGCATTCCTCCTCAGTTGTTTGCATTAGAGATTATGGTTTGCCAGTTAGTCATCTCCCAGATGGATGATCCTAACGGTATCTTGGCAGGCTATCCCTATTTCTCTGTGTGTGTTACAGACTGTTTTGAATCCCATCGTGGCTTAAGAGTTTTTTCACCTCTAGTGGTCAGATGCTTTCTCTGGCTTTGCCTATTCCTGTGAGAAAAAGGCAAATTTTATTGCTTATAATTAAAGTGTGATATTTCATGTGTTTCTTTTTATTTATTTGCTTGGTTTAATGTGGATTAACACACTCATATTCTATACTTTTCTGATTCATTTGACCTGTTTGTCATCTCATTCTGTTTAGTTTAGAGAGCTTGAAAGAACTTGTCAGCAACCCAACACTAAGCTATGACTAAGCTATATGTTTGTATAACAAAAGAACATTGCCCAAATATGAAAAACTTGACTTTCAGCATTCAATATATCTCATAACCATCTCACCAAATACTATAATTGTCATTATTATTCAACATTTAGATGTGCAAAATACCTTACTATCCTTCTCAAATCATATCTTCTAACTCTCTAGTCATCTGATGCTTGTTTTGCTACCTTTCCTCAGGAAATATTTCCCTTTTTTATATTATTCCCATTTTTACTCAGCCAAACAAACTAAAAATTATAAGGAACAGGGCTAGCCTCAAGAAAAATAGGAAAATACTTCCCAGAAAGTCCTTCCCTCTTTGGTATGCCCTCCCTCCCTCCAATTATCCATTGCCCTCAAGTTTTCCCTTTCTTTCTCCTTTCTCTGGATCCTATCCTGCAATAACCTCACCAGGCTGATGTAAGGAAAGCCTTATATAAACTTTGGGTGCTATAGAAATGTGAGTTAGTTTTGGTTTCTTCATTTACCCCAAGGTCTCAATGACTGATAAGCCCTGGATATGTTGCTGCCCTCTCACCCTTCTGCTCCCAGTGGGATCTGATTTTAACAGTAAATTAAAATGACGAAACCCTAGGGGTGAGATTTGAGGAGTCTACCAGTAAGTAGAAGATTGAGAAGGAGCACAGGGATTTTCCTGGTGCCCCAGAAAACATAATGCAAGCACCATCCCATAAAGTTCAACCTTAGAGTCCAAACTTTGCTGACCTTGATTACCTTGGTAATTCTTGTTCCTGAGAACTAATTCAGTGGCCTTTCATACTTAATTAACACAAGGACATTTTTTCCTCTCTCTCCATTTTTCCTTTCCCTCTCCTATTACTCTTGCTGTGAAGCCCCAATTTGAGGTAGCAAGCCTCCTGAACCTTCCTTCTCCCAGAGCATACTTGCCTCCCTGGGTTCAGATATCTGTAAAATTCCTAATGATCTTTTCCTTCTTTTCTTCTGCCACTGTTAGATTCCTACTTCTAGCATCTATACTGGAATTGCATATAAAATATTTCTAGTTGAGTGATATTCTAAATCAGAGGTCAACAGACTGTAGTATTTATTGGGTCAGATATGGCCTATTCCCTTTTGTGTGTGTGTGTGTGTGTGTGTGTGTGTGTGTGTGTGTGTGTGTGCTCTACAACTTAAGAATGGTTTTTACATTTTTAATTGTTTGGAAAGATCAAAAGAATAATCTTTTGTGACATTTGAAAATTATGTGAAATTTTAATTTCAGCATCCATAAAAGTTTTTTTGGAACACAGCCACACTCATTCATTTACACATTGTCTCTGGCTGCTTTTATGCTCTAGTGGCAGAGTTGAGAAGTTATGACAGACCATATGTGGTACTGTCATTAATTTGCACTAAGTCTCTGTAGTGATGCAGTTAGAACTTGACAGCATCTTCAGTGCCAAGCATATTGCCTTGCCATGACATTTTTTTTTACCAGTGCATACCCATTATGTCAAAACAAGAAAGAAAAAAAAACAGGACTTTGAATATCACACTTCTGAGGCACAGTGGAATGTGGATTATTTTGTTAGTGAAAAGCAACTTGTTTGTTACACAATGTGCTAGAAGAATATAACATAAGACAACATTACTGGACTGTCTTCACCATGATATTCCCAACTCACAGGAAAGCAATGGCCAGAAAAATGAGGAAATTTAAAATGGAATATCTCATCACAGCAGAATTTGAGAAAAATAAAAAATTAAATGAGGCTGCAACCATCCTAAGTTCCCTGGTGGCTTAGCCAAGCAAGGAAAGCCATTTACCATTGGTGAATTGATTAAATCATGTGTGATTGCAACAGCCTAAGAAATTTTTCCAGAGAAAATACTTATTTAAGACTATTGACCTTTAAGCTCAATTAAAATCACATACTAATGGATTGATATCAGTGTTTGGCAGTACATATCTGGATGAAAAGGCGTTTTCAGAGATGAAATGTAAAATTTCATTACAGATAAGCATTCAGAAATGATCATTTTCAACTACTTTTGATAAGGAGCACTAACTGTGAACTCCAATAAAGCAAAATGTTATATCTCCCCCAAAAAAGAATTCCACTCTTCATTATTAAGTCTGTATTACCAAAATTTATACTCATGTATTGTTATTAGTATATTTTTAATTTCATTAAATTTTGTGGAAATTTGTTTTCTCTCATTAGATAAATGCCTATATAATATATCTAATTTTGCTTCTGTCCACAAAGCCCAAAATATTTACTGTCTGATTCTTTACGGAAAATGTTTACTTACCCTGCCTTCTAAATATTCTGTAACCACAGCTTTTCTGCCTGGAGAATCTGTTTTCTTCATTCTGCTCTCCTCTTCCACAACTAGATCTCCCTTTCAACTCCCTGGATTCTCTGGATGAGGCTCATTGGTTCACTCCATTCTAAAGTGCCTCATTCACTCTTTTTTATTTTTATTTTTGAAGTCTTTTTCATTTTAATAATACTTTATTTTTCAATTACACGTAAAGATGAATTTTCAACATCCATTTTTGTAAGATTTTGAATTCCAAATTTTTCTCTCTTTCCTTCCCTTTACTCTTGTCCCACTATATATCAAGCAGTCTGATATAGAAAATGACATGGAAACTCATGTATTTAAAAGGAAGAGCAGATTGTACATAATAGATTTGTAATTTCATGTGCAGAAAAAATAAAATAAAATGTCTTAGTTTAAGGCAGTCCTGTTGCACTCTCATTGTCAGTTCTCCTCAAACTTAGTTTATAGAGATGTTAAGTAATTCTGTCTGAATAACATAGATATCATAATTAATTTTTAGTCCGCTGCCTGGACACAGATCAGTCAAGTTTTCTATTCAGAAAGAATCCCCTGAATTCAGCTCATAGAATCCTACTCTTTTTTGTGTGTTTTCTAGTTAGGTGTCAATCCCATGTAGTCATGTAGGTGTGGCCCATGTAGTCATTACTGTTGGAAGAAGGAGGTAGGGAAGCCATTTAAAATATGGAGTCTCTCTAGCCTAAATCATTCTCTGCTGTAGTTTAAAATCACATTGTTTTCATCACAGCCAAGTCATGTTAAAAATTCTCAGATTTACAGCTGGAAGGGACTTTAGAGACTGATCCAACTCCCCATTTTACAGAAGAGGAAAATCAAGTCCCAGTGGGGTGAAATCACTAAGTGCCCAGGATCACATAGGTAGAAAGTGCTAAAAACCAGATCCCTTGATTCCAAAGCTAATGCGTCACACTTGGTCTCCAGAATTTCCTCAGTGTTGTGGCCTCTCAGTTTCTCATCCTGGCTGTGTGGTTGCTCATTGATATTTAGGTTTGGGGAGGGGGCAGTTATCAGCAAGCTTTAGCCATTCTGGATACATTTAAGTTAATGATTTCTGCAGGTGGCTTTGCTATATGAGAAGACCTAGTCTGATCTTAAACTGTCATCTGGATTCAGAGTTAATCTAAGAAAGCAGTAAAAATTAGTAATATGTATTACATGTCTCTGATCCATGTGTTTCCCATTAACTGCCATTCGATGCTTTGGGACACACCAAAAAGAATGAAAAACCAACAACAGAAACTCATTTCAGTTGTGTTTAGGGAGTGGGGTGAGGAGAAGGAACCTCATATCTAAAAGGAAGTGATTGACAAGGTCCCTTGAAATTTGAGTTCAGTTACATGCTCCCTTCAGAATGACAGCATATTAACATCTCCCTGGTTGAAAAAAGAAAGTACCTGTTCCAAATAACTCAGTAAATTAGAGGAGGACAAATTTCATTTTTTAAAGATAAAGTAAATCAACTGATATCGTAGAAGTCCAAAAATTAGAAAATCTGCTTAGATTTACATTTCTATTATTTAGATGAGGAGTAATTTAGTGATGGTCTTCAAGTTTATGTAGGATTAATTGAGATAAAGTAGTATCCAGCTGTTCTCTATTTCCATTAACAATGAAACAGAAGGAAACTGACAAACAATAATAAAGATTGAAACTAATAATGCTTGTTAGTATAAGGAAAAGTTTCCAGTTTAAAATATTAGGAAGGTATCTTCTATAGGTCTTTAGCAATAAAATAACTCATCTGCCCTAGATAGTCTTAAAGGCAGGGAGGGGCCTAGATTGGTCAATTTCTCACAAATCTTGAACAAACCTTATTACTCTTATCTTCTGCTGTTTAATCTGTGTAGGCAACTTTAGCTCTACCTGTTTATGTTTTTCAAAGAGTAACGGGAATAGTAACGCATCTGATTGGTAAGATGTGAAATCTCTGAATAGGCTGTTTGCTGATAATGAAAGAGTGTTGAAGATCTGGAAACTTGGGTCCCCATGCAAAGTCAGACACTAGCTGAACATCCCTGGGTTAGTTTCCTCATTTATAAAGTGACGGTCATAACATGTGTACTTCCTAATTCTCAGTGTTACTGTGACAGAAATTGTAAAGTTTAAAGCACCACAGAGAAAATGGATTGTTTTTCTAATTTCTAAGTAGCAAGAGACCGAACAACATGAGTATTGGAGATTTGAGTCAATTTGAGTATAGTTGGCAACAGTTCTGTAGCCGCAGAATTTAGAATTTGGAATTTAGGAAGCCCCGAGACATGGACTGTACTTCTGGGGAAGGTATTGGCAGCTTTTTCTTTCTACTTGAAGCTACTGCAACTCTCCATAAGCCCAAATATAGGGAAGAGAAAAGCAACAAGCATTTATTAAGCACCTTTTAAGTAAGTGCCTTGGCACTGTGCTAAGTATTTTACAAAAATCTCACTTCAGAGGAGATTCATTAGTCCTCTGGAATCATGTTGGTCATCACACTGATTCTTTCAAAGTTGTTTTCTTTTACTATATTTCTGTCATTTAGATATCATTCTCTTGGTTCTGTTCACTGCACTGTTCATCAGTTCTTACAAGTCTTCCCAAGTTTCTCTGAAACCAACCCGCTTTATCATTTCTTACAACACAAAAGTGTTCCATCATATGTAGATCATATAACTTGTTCGTCCTTTCCCCAATTTGTGAGCCACCTCCAATTCTTTGCCACCTCAAAATAGCTATAAATATTTTTTATACATCCTTAGAGTTTGTTTCGCTTAATACTAATCCTTCTCCCTTACTCTGTTCTTCTCCTTTTCTTCTTTACCTCCAATTTCTTTTATTTTTATTTTGATTAAAGCAACAATTAGGATTTTGCTGAATTCAATTCCCCTTCAGCCATCTGGGAAGTTCTTCTGGTCCATAGTGACATAACTACTGACTTTTGTTTGGTCTGGGAGTTGTACCCAAGAAGGCTGTGGGTTAGGCTAGATACTGGAGCTGAGAGTCCACTGCACTCCTGTGATCTGAGCCATATTTCTGCAGCTTGTTTCTGAACTTCCCTCCTATCTCAGTACACTCCCAGGATCTCTTTATCTGTGAGCACCACCCTCTGGCACAGGTTCCTTTCTCAGTCCATCTTACATCTGTGACCCAGAATTGGGTAGTGGGTGACAAGAGTTGCTCGGTTACTCCTCTCAATGTACCAGTATAGATCTGGTGGTATCCAGTATGTGTCTGAGAAGGTCTCTTATATTGGTACACAGCCTCTCTCTGTGTAGGAGTGCTCCATGAGCAGCATGCTTCTGGCTTCACTCCATTCCTGGTGTCCACAGACCTTTCTGTCTCCCTTGGTCTGACCTAAACAAAGGACTTGCTATGACTTTTTCAGGATTTTCCTATCAGGATTCAGTGCAATGTGTTTTCTAGGTCTGGTTGGAAGAATTTTGTGCACAGCAGCTTAACTACATTGCTTTTCGGGTTGCTTTGCCATCTTGCTTCCCAAGTATATATTTTTAATATTTTCATATATATATTTAAGATCAAGAAAGAAAAGGGATTTCCTATGATTCTCTACATGATAGGACTTTCCATTGCATATATTAATTTTGAAAATAAACTTTGGTTTTAACCTTAAAGTCCTTTAACAGCTTTTCCTCTTTCCTCTCTTGGTGCCAGATGTGAAAATATATTGAGAACCTTTGAAGTTAGAATTAAGCATTCTAGAATTAGAACATTGTTCAGTCAAGAAGGGAAGCTATATCTCCAGGAAGGAGGCTAAATTTGCTGTCAGATGCCTTAAAGCTGTCACCACTCCTTTAGTTAATGTCTTATCTTTTTATTCCTAATTGGGAGTGTTCTGATGAAAGTAGAAATTTCACTAATGAATGAGAACTCATGAGATGACAACAAAGGTCTCTTTTCTCCACTTAACATGTTACACTGCTCTTCCCTACAGTTGTGTGTGCTTTTCAAGATCCCCCTTTCTCCTTATTGTTCTAATTACATATTGTAACGACCGTGCATTTAAAATCAGCCGGAGTCAGGAATTCAGGATAAGGGAAAAATCTTCAATCTTTATTGAAGTGAAGAGATGAATAAGGATTGTGATAGCAATATGGGCAAGAAAGATTGCGATAGCAATATGGGCAGCTGCGACAGGAAGCCAGCTAACAGAGAGAGATCTGAGCTGAGAAAACCCGTCGTCGCAATGGCAATGCAATCAGTCTCTCCTTCCCCTTCCTTTTCCACTCCCCTGCCTCCACCCACCAAAATCGTCATTTCCTATACAACACATCAGGACTTGCACAAAAAGTGGGCAGGGGCCATTCTTTCTCCAAGCATATATATTAATAGAATATTACTATTTAGCCTCATGTGCTTGGGACCTCAGTGCATCAACTCAAGCCTCAGCCCATTACAACATATTTTGCCATTGTATACCAAATGAAGTCCAAGTATTCCCAATTCACATGCCATCTTATCTATGAAGCCTTCCCTATTCTCCCAGGTCAATAACAATCTTTCCTCTTTGATCCCATACAGGACTTTGCTTTGACCTTCTGTAATGTGCTTTATTTCCCCAGATTTTCTCTTTATACACTCTTATGTTTCAGCCAAAACAATGACAAAACTCACAGATAACGATAACATTACATAAGAAGTGAGGATTCAAAGAGACATAACACAGTCTGTCTTCAAGGAGCTTACGCCTAAGGACATCAAAAAAGCTGAGAGGAGGGGAAGGTTACCCAGCCTGGGGGCATCCCATCACTAGGACAGGGAATGATCTGAAGAGGTGTGCACCTCATGGCTGTCCTGTAGGATAATGAATTTCTGGAGATAGTGAAATTTGAGTCAGCTGGGTGGGAAATGATGAGGTGAATTCCCAAGTGACCTCCTTAAATGGCAGAGGGTTAGAAAGGAGCTCTCCAGTGTCCATCTGCTACCCCCTACAACCAGAGGAAGAATGGGACCCCAAGGGCAAAAGATGCTGGGGAAGTATGACTTTCATGATTGATTTTATCTTGCAAAATGACAAGTATCTGGTGAGCATGAAATCCAGGAGGTCAGTTAGATGGGAAATGGTCATTCCAAGACCATTATTTTTTCCTTCAATACCCTTCTGTCTCCCATTTACAGTAATGTCTGTGAATAGAAGCACTGTGCATTAAATTTGGCTGTGGTACTGTTCCTTACCTGTGCCATTGAAGCACTTGGAGCAATTGGAATTGTGAAGTGGTTATGAATCACAACTGTGATGGCATGTTAGGGATAAGATTAAAATTCAGTAGCTGGCAAAAGTCCTCCATATCCATGATAGTATATCTCACAAGTTTTTCCCTTTTTTAGTTTCTTTACATCCTTGGTGCTGTAAACTCAACCACTAAATTATAAGTTCCAATAATTATCTTCTTCTTTCTTCTCTGCAGAGAATGTAATCAATGGACAAGATTATGAAGTGATGATGCAGATTGACTGTGAAGTGATGGACACCAGAATCCTCCACATCAAGAGTTCTGCTGTTCCTCCCTACCTCCGAGATCATCAGAGGAATCAGACCGGCAGCTACTTTGGCTCTCCACCAGCCGCACCAGAGGCAACAGCCCACGTTGTCAGTGCTATCACTGAATCCTTGCAGTAGGCAGCTGATGTGCTTGCTGCCACAGACTTCCCCAGCCGAGGCTAGAACTCAGCCAAACTAGATTGGTGACGGGCTGTGTGTCAGACGGGTACATCTTGCCTCCGTCTTTTTGACAGGCAATCTAGTATTGCCCAGTGATCTAATTCTGAGTCTTCCTATGGGAATGATAGAGGGAGCAAAGGAGGAATGCTTTTGTTTTCCAACAGACTTCCCACTAATACAGGTGGTGCTTGTTTTTTTTTTTTTTTTTTTAAATTCTCAAACGGACAACCCTGGCAAGGTTTCTCAAGAGGCAACTTCAGTCCTTGGTTCCTCTATCATTGCCCTTCAGATCTATTCTGTACTTTCTGGATTGTACTAGCCAGTCAATCCCTGTCTTGTGTTTAAAAGGAGATCTCCTTCTTTCACATCAGCTTCTTCCACCATCCCTCCCCGAGGCATGCCTAGTGTTGCTACACTTAATTTAGTGACACATTAATCATTTTTATTTAAAGCAAAAACAAAGCTCGGAGGTCAAAGCATTTGGGCAGATCTAATTTTTTCATTTGTTATTATGAAAGCCCTTTCTAGGGCTGGTGTTTATCCAACTGACAGGTCTCAAAACCCAACAAGTGAAAGTACTCGGCTACTATGAATCTATATTGAAAACACTCAAAACAGCATTGCTTTCAACCCAACCTAAAGGGTAAGCAGAAGAGCCCTCAATTGGCGACATTTAACCTTAATATAGAATTTTTCATTCACATTTCACATTCACTATTTAATGGGTCTGATGCTATGCTTAAAAGTTGTTTAACATTGCATGGATGATATGATGGGGAACATAGAAAACATGCTGATTTGAGAAGATGACATTTCTGTTTTCACTAATAATTTGAGAATGAGAGTACAGGAGTACTACTGTACAGAAGTGCAGGAAAGTTTAATGTGGAAAATGGAGGAAGAAATAGCTAAAGTAATAAAAGTTATTAAAGCTGTGAAAATATTGTGGGGCCTCTTTGAAATAAAGACTTAGCTTTATTAAATTAATTCCCAGGGAGTGCATGTGCTCTGATCTTCTCTTCAATGATATCTTATATAGCTTCTCAAGGCCTGCAGAAAAATACCTCATTGTATTTTTGGGGAAAGGTTGTTGCATGGGGGGTAGGGGAAGAGTGTTCTTTCTGTGTATTGCACTGATAGCAGATCCAGCTGATAAGTATTGGTGTAGCTTATAACTAGGCAAGCCAGAAACTATTTCTTCTGAAAACTAATAGATTGTTTGCTCATTTTGGGAAAAGCAGACATATTTGCTAGGGAAGTCCATTTGGTAATGTAGCAACAGTTTTCACATTCACTGTGGAGGAGACATGACAGAATTAGATCTTCTTTGCTTCCCTATAAATGACTACTGTTTTCATTTGCATTCCACTTGAATTGTATTTCAGTAAATTTTGAAGATGGATAGGAACATTGTCCACATGGTACCTCCCAGATCATGTAGAACTGTTATTCTTTGACATATATTTCTCATTCCAATTACTTAAAACAGTTATCTTCCTCTAGCCTTTGTTATGGCATTTTCTAGACCCTTCATTAATCTCAATATGGATAAAACATTTGCTGACTCTCAGATTCAGTTTTTCTTTGTTAGATTTTATCCTATTCCTTTTAGGCCATCCCAGTACATTCTTTTTCCTCCTTGAAAGGAGAGGAAAAACAACAATTCTATCAAGCCTTAATGTTTATTTTTTTCCATTTGTGGTGTTATCTTCATGTTTGTGAAATTGGGTTCAACTCAAGATTTTGAAATCTTGCTAATATTTCTAACCCTCTGCAAAGCAAGGCGCCTCTCTAAGCAAATGCCATTCCTCTGAAGTTAGATGATCACTATGGGAAATCAGCCTAACTTGCCTGAAAAAGAAATACATGTACCAAGAAAGAATTTTGAGACTTTAAGGGTTAGTTAACCTTTCTGTTCTTTATAACCCCAAACCACTTTAAATCAGGACAACCTAGTCTCTTGCTGAATAGTCTTTCAATCTTTCTGCATATTTATCAAGAAGATAAATATGGAAAAGCCCTGAGTGTTCCTTGCTGAATACTGTGTACTTTGATGATGGGAGAAGGCATATGCTAAAAGCTTGAAATGTTCGATTGGTCATCTCAAGAAAATTCTTCTCTTAGCACATTTCCTTTATGCCTCTTTATGTGAGCTAATTCAGATTGTCTAGTTTTGATTACTCTGGGGAGGTGGATTAGAAATTCCCACACTGTAATTCTCTGGAGGATTTGAAGTTAGATAATTCTGTCATCAGTTTTTATAATCAAATACTTTAAGCTCTGAGTAGTCCTAACAGGACCTACCAGAATCTTCCATCTCTTTGCACTAATCTCTAAACTTGGCAAAAAGAAACCATTCATTGAGTGGGCTTCTTTTTTTTTTTCTTGCCCGAATCTTTGGTTTCATCTCTGTGTGATTTCTCCAGCTTTTCTTGAGGTCTCTGTACTAATTCACTAGGCAAATTTCCCAACTCATAACCTGAGTCCTCTCCTGGGTGGGACATACATAGGAATCAGCCACAACTTTGTGGCAATGTGGTGATGGACACGTGGGAGCTTATAGGCAGATAGGTCTGAATATCCATGTTGTGTGAATATGGTGGAGGAACCACAGACTTATGTCTCAATCTCTCTATTTGCCTTATGGCAGTCAGCTCTTCACACACTGAACCCCTCTAGATGAATTCATACGTCACAGCCTGACTGCTGAAAATTTATACCTCCAAAACTTGTTTTTGGAGGAATTTGAAGGACAACTTTCAGATTTATCTCCCAGATTGCTTCACTGTTTTCTTAAATTATTTAAGTCCATTGTTTGATAGTGGTTTCCCTTTGAATATTTGAATGACCTTATGAGACAAAATGACTGGCATGCATTTCTGTTCAGGAAATGAAAAATAACTGTGTACGTGAATGAAACCAGACCACAGCATCACCATTGGAGCATTGCAAAAGAAGTGTGAGCAATGTTAACTTTTTTTTGTTGTTGCAAGTTCTTTTAGTGGGTTTTCAAAGGCCCGCTTAAGAGATGCACAGACCCCAGCAGGACTTAGTTGGATATATTGTGTGACCTTGCACTTTGCCTTTCAGCCAAGAGTACTCTACTGACTGGCAAAGCAGACAATGGAAACTTTGAAGAGAAGGATTTCTCTGCACAGTTTAGACAGAATAAAAGTAAAACAGATGTTCCATCACACTGACAACTGAATCAGGTGATGAAGGGGCTTTGGGCGGTTTCTCTCATGACTAGGTTAATGCATTCTGCATCAGGCCTGGAAATGGGCTCTGCTGTGTCTGAAAGTGCATACGTGTCCAACTCGAGATAGCACCTTAGTTTTAAATAGTTCCTTTCCAAGCAATTTGAGAAAGTGATCCCTTTCTCGGCAATTAGATTGTTCAAAAGTTTGCATTCTGAAAGGTTTTTGTGGGCTGGGGGAGGAGGTGTCTAATTGCAACATCTTCTGCTGTCGTTTCTTGATTACTACCAGCTCCACCTTCCACTGGCATGGTTCTTTTTTCACTTTAGCAAAAAATATAAAAGGTGCTTGAAATCAAACACAGCAATATTATGAGTCACTCTTCAGTGTTGAGAACAAAAAAATTCTTGGAAATAGATGAGGAAGTTTGGATCCAGGCTGATTTTCAGTGTATTTTATTAGAGACACAATAATGTTATTAAATGACATTAAAAATGTTATTGATTTGATTCCTCCTGTCCTGTGCATGCGTACTTATAGGCAAAATTGGGAATCTGATATTTTAAAGTCCTTTCCTATGTTACTTAAACTCATTAAAACTAGATTTGTGTCAAGTTCTTCCCTTACATGTCATTTTCTGATTCCTGTCATTGCACTAAATTGATATGATGAAATTTGACAAGCATCTGCCGTGGCAACCAGGTCTGTATTTCCATATTTGATCTGAGAACTGCATGGAGAATAGTTTTCAACCAATGCCCAATTGTGAGAAAGTACTTACTATGCCAAGAAATCTCTCTTTTCATAACTAATTTTGGAAGTGTCCAATTTTCTATTATTGGAGATGGAGTAAAGGAAATAGTGTACAGATGGAGTCCTTCTTTCTTCTGTGTGACATCATGAAATCTGTCTACCCATGAGCACCTCATTCTTCTTTTACATGTGCCTATAGACGCTTTCTTCAACAGAATGAGATATGTAGCTGAATTCATAGGATCTGAATTTGCTATTAAACCATTTCAGTAAATTACTCATTCTTTCTGACTGCTGAAACTGTCATAATGCTATAGCCATCTCTGCTGACCCCCTGTTTTGTTTCCTTTACAGTAGGGAGCCTATAGACTGTTTACCTTATGTAGATTAACATTTGGCAACAATGAGGATCAGGATTGTCATTTGTCTTGGTCTGGAACTGTTTTGTTTAAAAAAAATCAGGGCAGAGCAAAAAACATTTGCTCGTAGGATGGCCAAGTGTAGCTTTTGCTTAAAAAGCATGAAAGGAGTGATTAGAGATGGAGACCTGAGAGAGACTGGAGTTCCAACTTCTAATTGCCAATGAGAGGGGGAAAAATCGCAGGGTTTGGGTTTTTTTTTTTTTTAGTTATTGTTGTTAGTTTTAAACACAACTTCAAGGAAATAAGAGATGATATTGCCATAGCTTTAAAAAGCTGATGTAAATTGCAAATTAGAAACATTTGGGGTGACTAGATTTTATGCGGCCCTCTCTGCTCTCTTGTCACCCAGAACACTCCCCATTTCTGAAGAGAAGAGCAAAACTATCTCTTGATAATTCATCTTTGTATCGTATATGCTGCATCTGAGATCTGTCAAATTAGCACACATTTGCTTGCCATCCACTGGTTTGTTTATCATTCACACCTCAAAAGATGTTTGTTTTATGTGTGTTTTTAAAGAAAAGTAGGTTTAAGATAAAAAAAATAAATTTGACATAATTTATCACTTTTGGTTATCACTGTGCTAGACTCCCCAATGATATCAGTGGCTCTCAGTTAAATAAAACATTTTGAGTAAGAATGGAAGTGTCAGCACAGAGATAACCCACTAATTTATTGGTTTGGGGGTAGATGTTATTCAGGTGATCATCTCCAGATTGATTCTGTGTTTTCAGAATTTGCTCCTCTTTTAGGAACCAAGGCTTGATTTTTAAAAGATGTGCGAGTCAATTTGCTTATGAGAAACAAGCCTGTTCTTATTTTCTAAATATTTGCTAAAATTACCGGTGATGAAATTATGAATTTGTAGTTTCCCCTTAGTGTTTGTGCAGAATGAAAGCAAGCAATGAATCCCTCATAGTTAGAGACTACCATGCAATCTTGAATATAGGAATGTTGGTTTCTAGTTCTCATCACATTGGCAGCTCCAGTTGGCCTAGATCCAGTTGTTTCACTTGACTAGCTTGAGTTTCCCAATAGAGGAAATGAACAAGCTCTTCCTGGAAGAGATAGATACCTGAGAGTTTGTAAGAGATGCTGTTTCGCCAGGATCATATCTTTAAGATTATATCCACATTTGCTGAATTAATTTGCATTAAAGATGAGGACAGGGGAAAAGAGAAGACAACATTTTCTCCTTTGATATTTATGTGGGATCACAATTCACAAAGGAAACAAATGACAATATGTATTTAATGCTTTCCAACAAGTCTTTATAATGCTATACCTGTTCTTGTTTGAAATAAAGAATTTTTAATTTTCATGCTTGGTTGTTTTTTTTTTCCCTTTATATAGAAATAAGTAGAAGATCCAAAATAAATAAATACTTAGTATTAAGTGAGTTAGAGATGAAAAAAAGAAATATGAGATGATTTTGTGGTCTGTTGCTATTTAGATTAAACTATTTTTTTCCTAGTTAAGTAAAATTTTCCATTATGAGGCCCAGTTAAGTTAAAATGATATTTCATCACAAGTGGAAGAAATATACAAAGAACAAGGGTCAAAGGTTCCCTTTGGAACTAAGGCTGGGACTAAGGAGGAGGTCTACGGCTTGGGTGGGAGTGACCACACTTGACCAAAGCAGTGGCCCAGGGCAAGGGGCTGGGGCACACTTATAACCTCAAGCCAGCCTCCAACTTCTGAACCTAGCAGCAAGAATGTGAAATTGAAAAGGGGTTGAGGATGGGAGTGGGGAGTTCACTCTTGGAGGACACCATGCTCAAAGCTTTATTCAATAACTCACAGACTTGGAATCCCTTACTATGTGCACATGTTATATCAATTATTAGAAATAATTAGCTCCTGAAGACAAAGAAATTTTATTTCACCTTCAACACCTAGCAAGTATCTTTCCTGTAAAAAACACCTATTTGGTATTGAATTGAATTAAATTAATAACATAAGTTTGATGGTAGCAAAGGGTCTGTTAAGGAAAAAACCCAACTATCATTTTCATGGATCCTCATTTAACCCATCTTCTCCTGAAATGGAGAGAATTCTGGTCAGTGGAAGAAGCTGGGCCACACAGGGACAAAGAAGTTCTCAGTAGTGCTTGAGGTTGGTAAGGTCACATGTCAGCCAAAGCCATGCCTTTGTCATCTCCACAGAACATGGCTACACAATTTGTTGTTGGCCCCAAGGCACAGAGTGATGCATTCCATCGCATTAGCTCTGGTTTTATTTCATTTCTGTGATTTCTGGCTCTGAGGAGCTGTGTGTTGCCTCCTCTGAGTCTCAAAAGCTCAAGAAGACAATGAGACAGAAACAGCAGCTCCCTTGCCTGCTCCAAGATTATTGCTATCTAGCCAGGCTGTTCCCAGCAATGTCTTAGCACTGTCTCCATGACCCAAGGGGAATTTGGAATATATTCATCAGCATCTGGCAAAAGTGATTTTGGAACCATTGTCAGTGATATTTAAAAGAACATGAAAAACAAGAATGGAGAAGGGAAACAGTTGTCCCCATTAAAAAAAAAAAAAAGTCAAGAATGGTTTACAAACTATAGGCTAGTGAACTTGATTTCAATTCCTGAGAAAAAAAGTTTTGGTTGGTGAAAGAAGTGATTATTACAAAGAATCAATCAGTTCTTCATCAAGAAAAGAAAGTGATGATTACAAAGAGCCAATCAGTTCATCATCTACCCATGATACTATTATAACCCCAATTTTTTTAAGAAGAGCACTCAATTAGTTGATGAGAAGAATGCTGTGGTAGAAAGGTTTAATTAGATTTTAGAAAAGCTTTTGATAAAATATCTCCTACAGTTGTGGGGATGTTGTTTGTCCTTCCATTTTGAAGAGGATCAATGGTAGGAGAGTGATGTCTTGACTTGTGCGTGAATTGAATTAGAGTGAGGCAGAGTTGTGCAAAGTCATCACTTAGAATCCAGTGACAAGACAAAAGTCAAAACAACTGGTCATGGCCCCTGTGCAGAAAATAGATAAAGAGTAGATGACAGTTCAAATTCAGGTTGAATGGCTGGTCTCAAAGATTGCCTTAAGGTCAACATAGCAATTCTCTAATAGAGGTACACAGTGCTCTGTGCTTAGTTCTGGGCTATCGCACATTTTTCTCAATATTTTGGATAAAGACATAAATGGTATGCTCATCAAATTTGTAGATGATCCCAAACTGGACAGATGGCTTACTTAGTGAAGAACATAATTAGCATCCAAGAAGATTTTGACAGGTTAGAGCAGGAGTGAACAAACTGAAGTCGAGGGGACTGCTCTCAAAGCTATGAATTTATGTATTTTTAGCATTTAAACATGAAATTGTATTGTACTTAAAATGTTAAATCTATTCTTAATTCACTGAATGTATCCCTCAGCTGTAGTTTGCCTATCCCTGAGTTAGAGCATTGGACTGAAAATTCAATAAAGATAAATGTAGTGTTGCATTTGAATACAAAAATTCAACTTCACAAGTATATGGAAGATCTATGGATAGGTAGCAGTTGATATGAAAAAGATTTGGGTGTTTTTAGCAGACTCAAATTCAATATGTTAGCAGTGCAATGTGTCAGGCAAAAAAGCTGATGCAATCTTTGGCTATATTACGAGGGTCTTAGCTTCCAGGAGTATGAAGATCTGCATTTGTCAGACCTCATGTGGAGCATCCTATTCAATTCTGGACACAATGGTATAAGAAAAATATACAGAAGTTAAAGTCTTCAGAGGAGGATAACCAAGATGTTGGTGGTCCTTGAATCCATGACATATGAGGATCATTTGGGAGAACTGGGCATGGATAAAAGAACACTAAAGGCATCTGCAAGTGTTTCAAAGGCTGCCATATGGAAAAGAGAATTAGACTTGTTTTATTTGTCTCCAAAGGCAGAAATAGGAGTGATGGGTGGAAGTTATAAAAAGGCAAACTTAGACCTGGGATCAGGGGAAAATTTCCCAAAGATTTGAGGTGTTCTAAAGTAGAATGGGCTGAAGAAGATGATTGAGTCCCTTCCTCAAAGGTCTTCATGGGTCTACTTCTCAGGGATGTTATAGTAAGTTATGGGTTGGACTAGTTAGCAACTAACATCCCTTCCAAATCTCAAATTCTGTGACTCCAAGGACCTTAGGGTTAGAAGGAATCTAGCCCTCTAAATTTCAATAAGAGGCTGTTCTATGATCTACCTAGTAAGTGGTCATCCAGCCTTTTTGCTTGAAAGCATCCAATGAGGGAGAACCTACTACCTCTAGCTATGTCCATTCTACTTTATGATAGCTCAGATTGTTAGAGAATCTTCCTGACCCCCAGCCTAATAAATAAAAATTCCTCTATTTTCAAGGAGTTTGCATTTCTACTAGAGGGAAAGAAGGAATTTAATGTATACAAAATGTGTAGACAAAGTCAGAAGAAGCGATTTAGGAGGGACAAAACAGTAAAACCTGGAAGGATTAGCAAAGCCCTCATAAGGGAAGTGACTCCTGATCTATGCTTTTGAAAATAGCTGCATATTCCATGAGACAGAGGAGAGGAGGAAATTAATTTCAGGCATTGAGGCAGCAAGGTGATGCAGTAGATAGAATGCTGGGCCTGAAGTTGGGAAGACTAATCTTTCTGATGTCAAATCCTGGGCAAGTCATTTGCTCAATTTGCCCCAGTTTCTTCATTTGTAAAATGAGTTGGAGAAAAAAATGGAAAACCACTCCAGTGTCTCTGCCAAGAAAGCCCCACTGAGATCATGAAGAGTCCTATGCAACTAAATAACAACAATAATAAGGAATACTATGAAGCAGAAGGGAGGAGGAAATGCATTTTAAGCACAGGGAACTGTTTGTGCAAAGATACTGGAGCAGGAGATAGATAGAAGGTTCTCAAACAGGGAACATGTAGGGAAACATTTAAGTTAAAACACACACAACTTGACTGGAATGGCAAATGAAAAGGAGAGTAATATGAAATAATTCTGGAAAGCTAGATCGTAGAAGCTATTCAACTTAAGTTAACTTTTGTTAAGCATTCACTACAGGTGGTGCACTATCAGATAAGCCATTATTACTTTCTTCATGGAGTTTCTAGCCTACTTGGGATAACATGGACCACACAGATAACTACTATATAATATTGCAATGTGCTAAGTGAAGTCCAAGAGGAAAAAAGTCATTACCTACTTGAGGGGGATACAAGATGAGGGAAGGTTTTAAACAGGAGATGATATTCCCTGGGGCTTTATCATGTTTCTCACTATTAAGAATACAGATTTTACTTTGCAAATTATCTCTGTGGCAAGCATACTTTATATCCCATTCAATTTCATATTGACAAACAGATTTAGCAGTAAGCCTAGGAATGATGCCTTCTCTTCTTGGGCTTTAAAGATAGGAAGAATTCCAATAGGGAGAGAATAGAAAAGGTCATTTGAAACACAGACCATTAGCAAGAGTGCAAAGTCAATGGTGGATGAGGGAGAGGCAGGAGGATAGAACCCAGGAGCCTCAGAGTATAAGGTGTTATAATAGCAGCCTTAGACCTACAAACATTTGGCATCCTAGGAAACTGCAATTGGGTCTGTAACCATTATAGAAAAAGAAAGCCTTTCAGTAGTAGCAAAACTTAGTTACACCTGTCAGGCTCAGGTGTAGCTCAGATCCTGAGTCAGGAGCTCACTCAGAATCCATTTTTCTCTTTTCCAGCCAAAGCCATAACTTGGATGGGGTGACTGGGGCTTTGCCACAGGGAACAGAATTGAGAATGGATCGAGAGCACTTAGATGCCTTCAGTATAGTAGCAACAGAACCTGATACCTAAGTAGCAAGAAAGAAAAATTAAAATGGAAAGCTAATGTGGCTCAGTCATTTCCAATGTGACTCCATTTGGAATTTTTTTTTTGTCAGAGGTCCTAGAATGGCTTGCCATTTCCTTCTCCAGCTCATTTTACAGATGAGAAAGTGAGGCAAACAGGATCAAGTGACTCGCCCCAGCGTTACATAGCTAGTTAAGTATTACAGGCCAGATTTGAGTTCAGGAAGATGGATCATCCTAATTCATTTTAGGTATTGGGGATGAGTTTCATGCTGCTTTGTCCAGGTGTGATATGTGTTGCTCCAGGTGTCCCAAATGCTAGTTACAGATTTTCCCATAGTAGTAAAAGCATCTGAAATCGAATTACAACAGAATGATACTCCTATCCAGGGCACTCAAAAGAACCTTTTGTGACCATGGCATCTGCCCATTTGCATCCTTCACAGTCCTGATGAGCCCATCCCAATCTCTGGCTCAATGGGAGTTTTTTGGCTATAGATTTATATTCCTTCATGACATTAGGAAGGAACCCTTTTAGGACTAGAATCAAACAACCATATCCCAGAAATTCAGAGTTGAAGGGATACACAAGGGCAAGAGAAAAATGCATTTGTATAATTATGCCAGCTTAGTGGATTAAATAATGACTGGGGTAGAAAGTAGCAGGGGGATGGGAGCAAGGAAAAGTGTTGGAGACGTTCACAGCAATGATGTCAGACATTCCTCTGAGATGTTAGAACTGGGAAAGTGTATGAAAATAGCCAGGGAGATGGAACTTTCCATGCAAGGGCACATTCCTGGAAGAGAAGAGAGAGAGAAAGAAAGACAAAGAGATGGGCCTGGTGTGCAAAGGGAGAAAGAAAGGGAACCCAAATCTGTGGCTGCTGGACTCAACAGAAGCTGGGAAAAAATAATCAGTCTGTTCCAAAAGACAGAAGGTATTCCTGCCAATCAATAAATAAGCATTTGTTAAGCGCTTATTAAGAGCCAGGAATGGCGCTAAATGCTGGAAACACAAAAAGAGACAAAAGGCAGTCCTTCTCTAACGAGGAAGACAATATGCAAACAATATATAGGAGATAGATAGGAAATTTGAGAAATAATTCAAAGAGGTAAAGCACTGGAATTAAGAGGACTTCTGGAAGACTTCCTGTAGAAGGCGAGATTTTAATTGTTGTGTCCTTCCTCCTCAAAGAGGACCATGATATCAGGGAGGGATGCCGTGACTTGTAAGTGAATTGGATTTAAGTGAGGGAGAACTGTGCAGTTACTAGCTTCATTTTATACTCTAGAGCCATTTGCATCCAATCCAATGTAGATCAGAATGTTGGGACACACTTATAGGAAATCAGAATGCAGAGGAGATCGTGCATTCCAGGGATAGGGGTAGCCAGAGAAAATGTCCAGAGCTGAAAGCTAGGCTGTCTTGTTTGGGAAACAACCAGGAGCCAGGAGGCCAGTGTCATTTGGTAAAAGAGCAAATATTAGAGAGTAAGGTATAAGAGAAAGGAAGGACTTTGAATGCCAGACAAATAGAGCTTTTTATATTTGATGCTGGAGGTCTAGGGAGCCACTGGAGTTTATGGAGTGAGGCTTGGGCCAGGAGTGACATGATCAAACTTGTACTTTAGGAAAAAACACTTTAATGACTGGATGAATAGAGTTGAGACAGGATGACTGGCAAATCCACCAGCAGGATATTGTAATAATTCAGGCTGAGATGATGATGGCCTGCACCAGAGGGATGGCAGTATCAGAGGAGAGAAGGGGACATATTTGACAGATGGTACAAAGATAAAATTGATGGGTCTTGGCAATAGTTTGTGGGGGGGAGGGGGTTAGAGATAGTGAGAAATACAGGATGACTTCTAGGTTGTGAGTCTGGGGGACAGGAAACATGGCGCTGCCTTCTTCCCCCCCTTCACATGGACTAGGGTCAATCCTATAGGAGATGGCAGTGGAGATAGACTGGACCCCAAAGGATGGGGAACTTTCCCCTCACTTCAGAGTAATCCTGGGGGAATTTCTTAAACAAAGCTTAGGGATAACTTATTGATGGGGATTTCACACATAGCAGAGCATTCTATCACAGTAATCTATTAAAAGTCAGCCTTTGAAGCAGCTTTTGTATTTAATGTAATTGTTGTGAGGATCAAATGCGCCACTATTTATAGAAAGCATGTAGCATATTGCCCTATGTATAGTAGGTACTATATAAATACTTATTCCTTTATGTCCAGCATTCTCCAAAAGTGTGTATAACAGTTTTCTAGAAAAGGTATTCAATATAAACATGAGCCACAAGTATCATATCATAAATATGTATTCAGCCATAGTTTGTTGGTGAGTCTATGTGACTCCATTTGGGGTTTTCTTGGCATAGATAATGGAATGGTTTGCCATTTCCTTCTGCATCTCATTTTCAGAGATAACAGTTTACTGACTTGCTCAGCATCACAGAGCTAATAAGTTTCTGAGACTGGATTTGAACTCAGGGAGAGGAGTCTTCCTGACTCAGGCCCAGCACTCTATGCACTATGGTTCCCCACCCACTGTCACCTAGCTGCCCATCAGCCATGGAACAATGATTTGTTTCTTCCATTACAGAAAATGCTTAAAACATAAATGACCCCAAAGCACACATTAACAAATATGGAAAAATACAAAACAACTCATCCAACTGGAATAACTGCAACTGCTTAACAGAGATGTCGAATTTACTTTGGGACTACCCTGAGCAGTCAACTCACACCTTCCAGATCTCCCAGCCAGTATTATTGGTTTGACTTCTTCAGTGGTTTTTTCACTGAGGAGCAGATACCCAAATCTTGATCTCAGCTACCCATGAGGCGCTGGAAACAGCCATTTTTCAGAATCAATGGTATCTGACATATGCTCAGAGAAGGAAACAGAAATCAGTAGACAGTAACCAAGCTCCCTCAGGATGCTGGGTTGGAAGCTTTCTTCTGCTCTCTTCTTCTTCACTCTCTTATTAGAAGTCAAAGAAAAAAAAAAAAAAAAAACGAGAGGCTTCCCCAAGGAGGCTGAGCTGTTTCTTCTAGGAGTGAGTGTATCTTCCTGGCTTGGTCACCAGCCATCTTTCACACAATCCCTTCATCACAGGAACCACCAGAAAGGAGGAAGCAAAGCAAGTCTTTCAGAAAGGGTACATAGGACATGACCCATAGAAAGGTATCAGGGCACATGTAGAACTGCATGTTTGCCCCAAGCAGCAAATAAGGGGTTCACCTGATTTTACCCATTATAGCATCTGGATATAAACCCTATCTCAGCTGATTATCTGTGTGACCATGAGCAAATTTATCTTCATTTTGTTGGGACTTTGCCTTTCTCACCTCTGAAATGAAAGTATTGGACCTGAGGGTTTCTAAAGTCTCTCTAAGCATAAATCTATGATTTTATGATTCTCAAACCCATGAGCCTACCATCCTTTTGGTTCAGACTGAGCAGTACTGCCTCTGCAGGTACACTCTTTCTTAGCCCCCCCCCCCCCCCCACACACACATACACACAACTGGAGAATTAGTCAAGAAAAATCTTGCCTCTGGTCTAAGCTTCCTGTTGACATTCTCGACTTCCTGAACTCCATTCCCATTCCTGGGCTAAGGGATGATACTGTCACCTGGCTCTGCAGGTTTCCTTTAATTGCATTTTTATAAGGTTTACAAAATGCTTTACAAATATCTCATTTAATTCTCACAATGGCCCTGAAAAATAGCTGCTATATATATTTTTTGAATTAAACAAACTCCATGTTTGACTATCCATGTGAGTTCTGCCCCTTCACTCCTTACCCATGATCAGGATTTGGGCTGGTACCAAAATCCTCAGTGAGTAGATCCAGACATTACTGGAGTCATCATCTTCTGAGCTAAATATCCAGTCTGCTTGACTGATTACGAACAATCTTCTTCCTTTACATAAAGAGGTTCACCCAACTTCCCAATAAGCAATAAGTGATTGTGATGGATTATCTTTGCAGAACCACTGTCCAGGAAAACTTGCCTGCTCTTTCTATTACCTAATATGAAGTGACTTTCTATCCATCAGTCTGTTCTCTTGTATATTTCTGTCACCCTGAGATTTCTTAATAGAACTGTGTCACTGATTGAAGATTCTGGCATCTGCAGGGTGTGCAAGTATAGAGAGAAGCCTGTAGGGAATATGGGTATGAAGAGGGCTCATCTGAGAAGACAACTATCTGATGCCTCCAGTTTTATAGTTCTATAAGAGTCATCCATGTTTCTGTGCTCTGCCCCACTGGCCTTAGTCTCATGGCTTAAAGAAATAATGATATCAGCTTCTGCTGGACACCGCTCCCAGTCTCTGCTCCTTCCTGTAGTCTTCACCAGTTTCTAACTTAATTCATTTCCTGGTCTAGGAAACCATTAACACTTTTTAGAAAGGGTGGGAACCTTTATCTGGCTTTATAATCCAAGTGGAACCCTGTGGAGGAACCATATAGAACAACTTCTTTTTTCTCCAAGGAACAGACTGCATTAGGAAATCTTCTGTCTCCAGAAGATGCACTACCAGGAATTTTTTAACTCATTAACTCTGGAATTTAGACTTATCCACAAGGCAGTTTTCATAATTGGTTCTTCTCTAGAGATCTCCTTGATTTGGGATGCTAAAAGACTAGATCCTGACATGAAATTTCTAGGGAATTCAGCTTCTTCCCTTCTCTACACAAAATGATGTAATGACCTGTAATTCCCTTCTCAGACTGCAAACAAATATCTCCTATGTCAAAATGCTTCTGTCATATCACCACTACTGCTTGAGCTGAGGGTGGAGTGAAATGAATAACTGCCCCTCGCCAAATTGTACTCTTGATGAGGTATGTAAGGAAAAAGAAAAGAAAAAGGTATTCTGATAAATGTTCAACAATCACTCAAAAAAATAATGTGCTTAAGACATTCCATTAATTTAATCTGCATTATTTATATTTTCTCCATCTCTTTCTTAAAGCTAGATAATCAGCAAAACAATAAATGAAAACTCATGTCCTATTATCTCACTAAGCTGAAGAAAGAACTTTTTCAATTTGATCAGCAATTGACCATGCTTCATTATTACATTATCACTATAATCAAGGTATCCCTTGATTCACCTCCTTTACATGCTTTGGATGTAAGGCACTTTATAAAGGTTAAAGCTACATAAATGTCAGTTATTATTCATTTTATAACAATAGTCAATTACAAAAATAGTAATGAAAGAGGGCCATTCTAGAATTTTTTAATGCTTAGATTTTACATGGAAAACCAGAGTCACAGACAAGCAGGATGGCTTTGAAAATTACTTATTTTTGATAAAGGTCTCATTTCTCAATTATAAAAAGAACTGAATCAAATTTATAAGAATGCAGATCATTCCCCAATTGATAAAGTATATGAACAGGCAATTTTCAGATGAAGAAATCAATGTTATCTATAATCATGTAAAAAGAGTTCTAAATCATTATTAATTAGAAAAATATAAATTAAAGCAACTCTGAGGTGCCACCCCACACATATCAGATTGACTAATATGACAGAAAAGGAAAATAATAAATGTTGGAGGGGATGTAGGAAAAATGGGCCAATAATGCATTGTTGGTGGAGTTGTGAATTGATCCAACCATTCTATTATTTTCTTCTTTTTTCATTTAATTTAATATTTTATTCCCTTCCAAATTATGTGTAAAAACAATTTTTAACAATCATTTAAAAAACTTTGAGTTCCAGATTCTCTCCCCTTCTCTAGTCTCTACTTCCATTGAGAATGCAAGCAATTCTATATAAGTTATATATGTCTAATCAGGCAAAACATTTCCATAATAGTCATTATTGGGAAAGAAAATATAGACCAAAAAAAATCCCTCAAGAAATATAAAGTTAAGGGGCAGCTAGGTAGTGCAGTAGATAGGGCATCAGCCCCGAAATCAGGAGTTTAAATCTGACCTCAAATAGTTAACAGTCCCTATCTGTGTGACCTTGGGCAAGTCACTTAACCCCAATTGCCTCAGCAAAAATATGTTATACATACATACATACATACATACATATATATATACATATATATAATATAACTAAAATATATTAATTGAAAGAAAAAAGTTGTTGAATTTATCATATACTTTTCAAAAGAAAAGCAAATGGAATAATAGAGAACTACAATCCTCTTTTCCTTTTCTATTAAGAAATGTACATGCTTGTCATGTCAGAATTTTCTAAATACACAAATAAATCAAAGGGAAAAAACTATGACAATGATAAAAAGAGAATGCCAGAGATGATTTGAAAGAAAATATAATACCCCCCCAAAAAAACTCAAGAAAAATAAAAAGAAAAATACTTTTTAAAAAGTATGCTTCAATCTGTATTGAGTTATGTTTTGTTATATTTTTATTTATTTTATTAGATGTTTCTCAAGTATATTTTAAATTGCTGACCTCACTTGGAAGCATTGTAAGCTGAAGCTTGTGGGTTACCCTCTGAATTAGATGCCCCCGGTCGCATTTATTAAGGGTATTGCTTCTTCTTCCAATTTTTAGCTACCACCAAAAAAATTATTTTTGTATATGTAGGCCCTTTTGCCTTTTTTGTGATCTCTTTGGGACACAGACCTAGTAGAGATATTGCTGGATTAAAGGATATGCACAGTTTGAGTGTCCTTTGGATATAGTTCCAAATTCTTCTTTAGAATGGATTGGATCATTATTGTGCTATGAACAGTGATGAGTAGGATTCTCTCAGAAAAACCTGGAAAGACATCTATGAACTGATGCAAAATGAAATGCAGTTCCATTTAAAAGAGTTCCAAATCAAAGCAGATTGAGCCATTTAATGGAACACTATTTTTATATGAGTTTGTATTTCTATAGAACTTATTATTTCAAAATACTTTCATATGCATAATTTGATTAGATCCTCATGATAAGCTGATTAGGCAAATACTCTGAAGAATGACTACCATTTTGCATAGGAGAGAAATTGAGATTTAGCATGAGGATTTATAGGTTTAAAAGGAGAAGGGACCTGACCCTCTCCATGCTATGCTATCTACATTTCAACCTGCATCCTTCTCAGTAAATAAAGGTCCTGGCCTCCAGGCTTTGCCCCTTGGCTCTAATTGGTGAATATACCACATCACTTTCTAGCCATCTATATGCTATTGTAAAGAACCTCAAATAGTGAGGAACCCTGGGTGAGGTATAAGACCCTTTAGTCCAGTAAAAGAAACCCTGTTGACAATCTGATTGGCTCTCCATCCCTCCCCCAAGGGTTCTTGTCCTTTTTGAAAAGTCAGGGGATATGATAACCTGTGCTGTAATTAAAGCAGAGTTATACCAAGTGGCAAGACATTTACACACAATAATAGCAAGTTGATTATGTATCCCACATGCACATTATATAGTTAGCACATGCACAGTGTACTATAGTTATGTAAGGTATTAAGGTATATAAAGCTGAGAGAATTTTGAACAAATGGACTCCATGTTTGCCCATCCCCATGAGTACTACCTCTTCACTCCTCACCTCTGATGAAGGACTTGGGCTCGTACCCTGAGATTCTACAGAGAGCTAGTCTAGACATTTCAGGCCTTGATACCAAAAGCACTTCCATTGAAGCCATTCCACTGTAGCTCTGAGAACAGTATTCAGGTTAAAGAAGGACACATCAATCAATTCCATTTCTCTTCATCATTCTTTCTGAGTTCTCTGTTCAGAATACTCTGCCCTGGCTACCATTCCCCTTCCAGTGCCATCTTCACCATTAGATAAACTACAGAAAGGTAGATTGTTTTTGTAGCCATAACACTTCACACAGTTCCTCAAACATAGTAAACACTTAATAAATACTGACTAGGGACATTCAGTTCAGAGGGTAACCCACCAGCTGCAGCCTACAACATTCCCAACTCTCCCAGCAGGGGTTTAAAATATAACTGAGAAAAGTTTAAGAAAAATATAATAAAAAATAACATTAAGAAAGATAAGTTCCATTTTTGACATGTTGGTTTTAAGAAGCTTGTCTTGTAAGATATCCAGTTTGAAATGTACAAAAGGCAGCGGGAGATGAGAGACTGGAGAAAAGTTTGAGTTGGATAAATAGATCATGGTTGCTGAGGAGGTCAATTTTAAAACTAAATCAATAGGAATGGATTAGTGGTCATTTCTGTTTTGAATTTGACACCACTGATCTAATCCAACTTATTCATGTTGCAATATAGAGAATGGGGGAAGTGCACAGACTTGCCCAAAGTCCCACAAACTGTAGAATGATAGATTCAAAATGAGGTCTTTTGATTACTTTCCCAGGGCTTTTTGCTCTCCATAGACTGTCTTAGAAAAATAATAAAAAGTGGTTAGCAGAACTGGTTTCTGGGACATTTCCCAATTCAAGCTGCATTGTTGCCCAGCAACCCACCTCCTGGGGGAAGCTCAGCTGTGGCTTAATCTTTCTCAGCATTCCCATTAAATTGTGATAAACTATGACATGGCAACCTGAGCTGTGAGACTTTTCCTCTCTTCTCTCTAACTTGTCTTTCTTTCCATTATATATAGTTTCTTCCTTGACTAGACTTTCCCTACCCCCAGCCCTGTGAGAAACATGACCCTACTCTGGAGCAAAAAGAGCTTCAGAGCTGAAGTACATCACTCTGACTTATTGGGGATGGGAGGGGAAAAGGGAGATGCCATCTTGGGGACATGGAACAACTAACATCCCTATCTCTTGCTAGGCAGCAGTGGGCGTAATAGCTTGTTTGGCCATCATGCTGTCATCCCACAGGGCATGCTTCGACCAGTGTAAAGGTCACTCTGAAGGCCCTCTGTTCCTGTGGAGCAGAGAGGCAGGAGTGGCCCCTCTTATTAAACAGTAGTGTCCTTTGTGAGACTATGAAACTCAGAGGTTAGGGAAGGGGAAGAGTAGGAGGCTGAAAGGGCTGGAGAAGGAGTTTTCATTGTCTCTAGGGAATGTCTCTCCTCCACACTAGGACTTTAATACTCATCAAATTTATGGTGATTAGTTCTTGACCTGTACCATACAATTATCGGTCAAAGGCTGGTCAGGGTGTTGTAATAGAGGGGCTGTCAGATTCTGGGTCAACAGAGCTTTTCAAGATTAGCAGGGCCCAGAGAATTGGTGAAGACTGAGAATGAAAGCCTAAGTCCCCACCTTCCAGATGTAATAAGGAAGTGATAATATAGAGTTAGCTAATGTATCTACTACATCAAGAGTGATCAACAAGCATTTATTATACACTTATTATGTGCCAGGCACTTGCTAAGTATTAGAGATGCAGATGAAGGTAAAAATTGTCCTTTCCTTCATCAAAATACATACAGGATAAATTGGAAGTAATCTCAGGGAGAAGGCACTACTATTCAGGGGGAACCAGGCTCTTTTTTTTAAGTTGGGACTTGCAAGAAGCTAAGGAAGATAAGACAAAGATGAGGAGGAAGAACATTCTAAGCATGGGGAATAGCCATTGAGAATGTGTATAATGGAGAGGTAGAGTGTCTTAAGCAAAGAACAGCAGAGAGTCCAGTTTCATTTGATCATAGAGTACATGAATGGGACGAAGGTATAAAAAGATCAAAGAGGTAGAAAAGAACTTGTTATAAAGAATTTCAAAAGCTAAATAGAAGATTTAAAATTTTATCCTGGAGATAATAGGGAGCCAATGAATTTTACTGAAAGATGAGATGGTATGATTAAACCTGCACTTTAGGAAGATCATGTTTATAGTTGTGGAGGAAGGACTGGAATGAGCAGAGACTTCAGCAACTAGAAGGAAACTGTGATAATCTATGTGGGACCTGACAGGTGATGGCAGCTTCACAGGAGTGAGTAGAACATAGAAATATTGTAAAGGTGACAGGATTGGGCAATAGATTGAAGTGGGTGAGGAAGGACAGAAAGAGAATGAGGAATCAAGGATGGCACCTAGGCTGTACTGGGAGGATGGGGTTACCCTTCATAATAATAGAGAAGTGAGGAGGAAGAGAGAATTTTTGGGGAAAGACAGTTAAGTTTGGATTTTGACACATTGAGTTTAAGAGGTCAATGGGACAAAGCATTCTGGAGAAGAATTTGAAATTATGCCTAAAGGGCTACAAAACTATGCATACCCTTTGACCCAACAGTGCCATTGCTGGTCTATATCCCAAAGAAATGAAAAAAAAGGAAAATTGTATGCAAAAATATTTATAGCTGCTCTTTTTTGTAGTGGCAAGGAATTGGAAACTGAGTGAATGACCTTCTGTTGGGGAATGGCTAAATAAGTTTTGGTCTACAAAAATAATGAAATATTATTATTCTATAAGAAATGATGAACAGGCTGATTTCAGAAAAGCCTGGAAAGACTTCTATGAATTGATACTGAAAGAAGTGAGCAGAACTAAGAGAATATTATACACAGCAACAGCAAGATTGTATGATAATTAACTATGATAGATTTAGCTCTTTCTAGCAAGTCAATGATCCAAGGCAATTTCAATAGATTTTGGATGGAAAATGCTATCTGCAGCCAGAAAGAGAACTATGGAAACTGAATACAGATTGAAGTATAGTATATTCACCTTTTTTCCTTCTGTTTTTTTCTTTCTTATAGTTTTCCCCTTTTGTTCTGATTTTTCTTCCCCAAATTGACTCATATGGAAATATGTAAAAAAGATTGTGTGTGTGTGTGTGTGTGTATATATATATATAATCTTAAAAATAAAATTTAAAAAGGAGAAGTCAATGGGACAGTTACTTTGAGGTCTTTGGAGATGAGAGACTGGAGATCAGGAGAGAGATTAGGGATAGATAAATAAATTTGAGAGGTCTCATTTCCAAAATATATAGAGAACTGATTCAAATTTATAAGAAATCAAGCCATTCTCCAGTTGATAAATGGTCAAAGGATATGAACAGACAATTTTCAGATGATGAAATTGAAACTATTACCACTCATATGAAAGAGTGTTCCAAATCATTATTGATCAGAGAAATGCAAATTAAGACAACTCTGAGATACCACTACATACCTGTCAGATTGGCTAAGATGACAGGAAAAAATAATGATGAATGTTGGAGGGGATGCGGGAAAACTGGGACACTAATGCATTGTTGGTGGAGTTGTGAATGAATCCAACCATTCTGGAGAGCAATCTGGAATTATGCCCAAAAAGTTATCAAACTGCGCATACCCTTTGATCCAGCAGTGCTACTACTGGGCTTATACCCCCAAAGAGATACTAAAGAAGGGAAAGGGACTCACATGTGCCAAAATGTTTGTGGCAGCCCTGTTTGTAGTGGCTAGAAACTGGAAAATGAATGGATGCTCATCAATTGGAGAATGGCTGGGTAAATTGTGGTATATGAATATTATGGAATATTATTGTTCTGTAAGAAATGACCAGCAGGATGAATACAGAGAGGCTTGGAGAGACTTACATGAACTGATGCTAAGTGAAATGAGCAGAACCAGGAGATCACTTTACATTTCGACAACGATATTGTATGAGGACGTATTCTGATGGAAGGGGATTTCTTTGACAAAGACTCAGTTTCAATTGATAAATGATGGACAGAAGCAGCTACACCCAAAGAAAGAACACTGGGAAACGAATGTGAACTATTTGCATTTTTGTTTTTCTTTCCGAGTTGTTTTTACCTTCTGAATCCAATTCTCCCTGTGCAACAAAAAAACTGTTCGGTTCTGCAAACATATATTGTATCTAGGATATACTGCATCATATTTAACATATATAGGACTGCTTGCCATCTAGGGGAGGGGGGGGAGGGAGGGAGGGGAAAAATCGGAACAGAAGCGAGTGCAAGGGATAATGTTGTAAAAAAAAATTACCCTGGCATGGATTCTGTCAATATAAAGTTATTATAAAATAAAATATTAAAAAAACATATATTGTATCTAGGATATACTGCAACATATCTAACATGTATAGGACTGCTTGCCATCTAGGGGAGGAGGTGGAGGGAGGGAGGGGAAAAATCGGAACAGAAACGAGTGCAAGGGATAATGTTGTAAAAAAAAAATTACCCTGGTATGGATTCTGTCAATATAAAGTTATTATTAAATTAAAAAAAGAAAAAAATAGATTTGAGAATCATCTTCTTAGAGAAGATAGTTGAATCCATGAGAACTAATGAGATCAATACATGAAATTTTATGAAGGAGAAGGCGGCCTAGCACAAAGCCTTGGGGGATATCCCCAGTGGCTCCCAGGTACAACTTACATGAAAGCTCAACAAAGGAGATTGAAAAAGATCAGTTAGACCCCTAAGAGAAGCAGAAGAGAGGGCTGAGCTGAAAATCTAGAAAGAAACTTTCTCTTCTTCATTTCTTTATGGAGAAAATGAGGGAGTTGAACTATTTCTTTCACTCTACAGCTCTTCCTATTGTAGTCAGTGAAAATGAGGGGAACAGGCAAAAGAATCTGCCAGGATCTTTGCAGCAGGGACACAGCTGGGGTGAAGCAGGCATTTTCTTCTGAGATATAGTCTGCTGGGAATCCTCCTGTACAAAAGAAAAACCAGGACAATGGTCTGGTTTGTGGTCCTTTGGTGGCCCCCTGCTACCATACTAGTACAAGGAGACTCTCTGTTTCTGTAGGATACTAAAGGTGCCAGCCAGCCTACATAGCATCAATACAAAAAACTGGCCAGTGGTGAGCTAAGTGTCTCAGGCTTGGCCTTTGCTGGTGTCTGGATTGACATTTCTAAGGCTATTATCCCTCTCTTAAGACATGTCTTCATCAGACATTGGGCAACCGCCAATGGTCTACAATTGCCCTAACTGCTTTTCGGGTCAGATCCATAGGATCTGGCCCAGTGTGGGACACATAACAGATAATAAACAAATACCTATTGATGGATTAATTATAGTGAATTCTGAGAGGCTGCCCAGATTCTTAAGTCATATGGTAATTTTCCCTGTCTACAAATGGTCATTTGAACCTACAATAATAGACATATTCCTGAAAATGTATAAATCAAATCTTACTTTAAAGAATTATAGGATTTCAAGCTGGGCTAGCTCTCAGAATTGCTGGGGTCTCCACCTACCCCCAATTACTTTTTGTATATTTTTCATATAGTTCTATATATTGGAGCTAATGAAAGTCCCATCCTCAGAGATGTGGATTGTGCTTTGTCCATATAATGTTCCCCCCAGACGCTTAAGGGACCTATTTCTGGGCATATATTATGCAGGGTCCTGCTCCAACTTTGGATTAGGCACAGGTATTCTATGTTTCTTTTCTTTTCTTTTCTTTTTTCTTTTTTCTTTCTTTTCTTTTTTTTTTTTTAAATTAAAGAACATCTTTTTAATTGGCCGAGTCAGACACTGAATTTTCATAAAGGACTCCCATGGAGGCAACTCATCTCCTTTTCTTCTATGGCTATGTTGTAGTAAAAAATGTGAACTCCTCTGGCAGAGGAGCCCTAGAAACACTCTCTCCCCCAAACCATCATGAATCTGGTAAATTCATGGCCTAAATAAGTAACCTATATCTGGAGTGAGATCCTCTCCTGTTTGTGACGTCTCAAAAGGTCTGATTAATTGCCTAAAGTTATTCAGGGAATAATCAACAGAGCTGGTTTTTGGACTCGTTTCTAATACCAAATCCATTATTATTATTTTTTACTTAAGAGTATTTTTTCCAATTTCATGTAAAGATAGTTTTCACTATTCATTTTGGTAAGGTGTTGAGTGCTAAATTTTTCTCCCTCCCTGATCCAGACAGCAAGCAATCTGATATAGCAAACCCCATTATTCTTTCTACTACCCCTTAAGCAGAACTCACCATTTAAAAGAATATGAAGCTGAATCATTCTATAAAGTACAATATCCAATTATAAATGTGGCCTAAGTTTAGAGAGACACAGCCACAGTAATATCTTTTTCAATCCCCTCTCCTCTTTTCCCTTCTCTGTCAAGGACATAGCTACAATGTCTTTTCAGCAGTTTCCCTTCTTTCTCTTACTTTATTGAATCTAGATCTTTCTTTTCTCATATCTATTAGTTTCCAGCATCCCTTTTTCTCCCCCTTTGATGTGATAGCTGTGTGTTAGGTGGGAAATGAATTTAAGTTGATTGCTGAGGAATCAACTACACTTGCCTCTATGCAGCGCTGAACCCCCTGCATGACCACACACAAAAGATTAATTTAATTCTTGTAAAATGAAGCAGAGTCTGTGTATTTAGGAAGAGAAAGTCAGAAAAATGAGAGGGGTTTGTTTTATGTAGCCCAGCTTAAGTCAGAAGTCATTGGCATTTCCATCATCATCACCCAGGGGTATGCTTGTAAATGTTTAATAACCAACTCCCAGGAAATAAAATGTAGATAAAATGGACTTTTTCCCCCTTCATAAACTAACATTTATTATTTAAATTCTTTTCTTTCTTTTTTTTTTCCTGAGGCAATTGGGGTTAAGTGACTTGCCCAGGGTCACAAAGCTAGGAAGTGCTAAGTGTTAAGTGTCTGAGGGCAGATTTGAACTCAGGTCCTCCTGGCTGGTGCTCTATCCACTGTACCACCTAACTGCACCGATTATTTAATTTCAAGAATAGGTTATGAAGGGAGTGAGAGACAAATTTGGAACAAATTATTAGAATGGAGCCAAGGGGGTCAGGGAAGAGAGGAGACAGGGAGACCAGAGCCTTTCATCTATGTCTGTTCTTGATGGGATTGACCCTCAGTTTTTAGCCTCCATCCAGGGCACACAATGAAGCACATAATAAAATGAAGTTCCAGAAGATACAGTTTTAGGAAAACATCAAGGAGTGGCCAAAGTTATACATTCAATCAAAGGTGGGGGCTGTGATTCCCCTAGCATTAGTAGCACTGCTGCCTTTTATGGAAATGAAGTATAGAAGTTTAATAAGTTCCATCCCATGCATTTTAGCTCTTATAAACATTCTTGTAATTAAACTCTTTGTGCAAAAGAATTCTTTCACCACCTCCATAACATCTTGTTTGCTGTTTACATTTATTCTGTGTAAATCAGGGCCCAAATAATGACCAACTGGGGCTTGGCCTGAGACCTATAATTGGGCAATCAATGAGAGTCAGAATGATTTGAGTTTAAATCTTGGTCCTTAAGAAAGAAATCTAACAGATAAACTCCAAGATATCTTGGGATGTTTCAGCATTAAAAAAAAATGTTCTACATTTCTTTGTGTAGAGCACCTGCAGGTAAGGATCTAATACCTTATGTGGAAAGAAGGAAGAAAAAGAGAAAGAAAGAAGGAAGGAAGGAAGGAAGGAAGGAAGGAAGGAAGGAAGGAAGGAAGGAAGGAAGGAAGGAAGGAAGGAAGGAAAAAGAGAACGAGAAAAAGAAAATCCTTACCAGTCTTCCTTTCCCAGATTGATTATTTTTAACTAGGTAAAATGTACCATTTTCTGCCTTATTTCTTACCTAGCCTTTTATCAGTGATTGGACATTGCCTACATCAAACTGAGACTTTAAAGACTTTAGTTTCTAAAGACCAAGGTCTCCTACTGCATCCAGGGCCGTTTCCAATTGTCTTGATCAGTATTTTATCACTGGGCCCAATCTTTACTAGGAGCACACTTATATTCTGACCACTGCAGAAGGAGTTGAAGGGCCATATCAAAAGATCTGTCATTAATGGTTGATATCAGGAAGACTCATCTTCATGAGTTCAAATCTAGCCCCAAACATTTATTATGTGATTTGGGGCAAGTCACTTAACCCTGGCTGCCTCAGCACCTTTATAAAGTGATCTAGAGAAAAAATGGCAATACTACTCCAATATCTTTGCCAAGAAACCACAAATGGAGTCTTGAAAAGACAGACACATTTGAAGAATAAACAATCACCAATATAAATTTGGAGCAAAGTCTCTAAGGGCAGTCAGTAAGAGTTTTTGTAATCAGTGATATGGGACCTTTGACTAGATGACACAAAATTAGAGAAGGTAGTTGACATGTTTAATGATGGTCAAGATCCAACAGTATCTTAATTAGGACTTTTAGGTCTCTTTCAACTTTAAATCCACATTCCCATGAACAGTTGATTACATCCAGGCCTACAGCCAAACTAAACAAGGATAGGTTATGACGTTGCCATAGAAGAATCCATCTCATATTGATTCTTTTCATAAGATTAATTGTTAGTCATATTTACTTTGTATTTCTTCCTGTCCTCATGGCTTTAAAGAAGTTTGTCCATAGTTACACAACTATTAAGAATTATAAGTAGAATCCAAATTTAGTTTCCTCTTAAATCGGAGTCTAACACTCTTTCCTCTACATCATTACTACTGAAAGTTTTGGACAACCCTTCAGAAAATTTTTGAGTGACCTAATAGTAAATTCAAACCTTGAAAAAACCTTGAAAAAGAGCTCAGGATTTATAGTAAAAGGACCCTTTTGGGTCTAGTCTCTGTCAATCACTATAGAATCATATCTTTGATTCTAGACTTCTTCCATTATAACTGAGGGGGGCAGTAGACTTGAAGACCTTCAAGGACTCTCTCAAAGCTTGAAACCATATGGCTTTGCTGGCTATCCTATACTATGCAGAGGTCTCCATTTGGATTACCCCCTTTCCTTCAAACAAAGAATTGTTAACTTCATCATATCTCCGAAGTTTTCATCCCCCCATAGATGAGAGGACAAGATCCATTCCACCTCAGCAAGTGGAAAAAAATCATTCCCTCTGAGTTTCTGTCTACAGGAAAATATCTTGGAGCAAAGAACAGGTGATATTTGGGAATAACACCACTAAAGTCAACAGCAACATGGTCAGTGACTGTCATTTCCTAAAGATTGACACCACTTTCAAGTCCCCCAATCATTGATTTAGCTTTGAAATTGAGTTCTCTTTGGGAATCAATGTAAAGTTTTCTATTCATTCATCAAATATTAAATACCTTGTTATATGACAAAATACTTAATACCATTTAAATTTTATCTTTATTACTATCTTTTGTTTTTAACCTTCATGTCTAAATACATACTTCCCCACTTTCCCACTCATGGATTTATACCTTGCAAAAAGAATTTTAAAAGAGAGAGATAGAAAAAAAAATCATGCAGATCAGCAAAACTAAGCAGCTTATGATCCCAATTCAACAATATAGGCAGCATTCCAGACCCATATACTTCATGTCTTGAAAAGAAGTAATGGAGAGAAATACATTTCCTTATCTCTTCTCAGGGTCCAACCTTAGTCATGATAATTATACCACATTCAGTTATTGTTAGCCTTTCCATTTGCATTGCTGTTTTTGCTATATATCATTTTCCTGGTTCTGCTTACTTCACTTTGAATCAGTTAATATCACTCTTTTCATTCTTCTGTAAATTATTCGTATTGATTTTTATGACAATGATAGTGTATTCTATTCCTATATCTCAATTTGTTTAGCCATTCTTCAGTGAATGGACATTTATTTTATTTCTAACTCTTTGTTATCATAATATTTTGATGTATATGGAACCTTTCTTTCTGTCTTGGATTTGCCTTAGCAGTGTGCCTTTTTTATCCTCATTCCAAATGTTCATTCTTAATTTTCAGCAATGACCCAAATGAGATGAGGACTAATTTCCTTACATGATCATCCTTGATCCTAGGTGCTTGATAAAATGTTGTGGGTTTTTTTTTTAAATCAATATCTCTCTCTATAAAAAGGAAGTGATACCTTTAAAATACTCAGGTGCCAAGTGAATTGGAATAAAGACACAGAGTACATTAATGAGCAAGTACTAGGTACATTTTGAGAAGTGTTGTTAGCTCACCACTTAACAGTGTTAGCTTTGTGGTTATCCAGTGTCAATACGGTCTTCACAATAGACTCATAAAATGATGGATGTTAACATGTTGTTGTTATTGTTGTTCAGTTGTGTCCAGCTCTCCATGAAATCATTTGAGGTTTTCTTGGTAGAGATACTGGATTTACTATTTCCTTCTTCAGCTCATTTTACAGATGAGCAAACTGAGGCAAACAGGATTAAGTGACTTGCTCAGGATCTCACAGCTAATAAATGTTTGAGTCTGAATTTGAACTCAGGTCTTTCTGACTCCAGAGCTGATACTCTATCCACTGCACCCCTAGCTGCCAAAAAACAAAACAAAACAAAACAAAATAAAAAACATAAAACAAAAACACAACCCAAGAAACTGAGGTTAAAAGAAGTTAATTGAGCCAGTGGGATCAGAACTCAGAACTTTTTAATTCACACCTGTTAATTTGCATGAAGGGTTATTGAAGTCAGAGTGAAGATTGGGTGAATGAGAATAAACCCAGTCACTAGAGGTTATTTATTATCACATAAAATTATAAATTAATAATTATGTTATTATAAAATATATTACAATTTGTGTACATGTGTGTGTGTGCAATGGGAACCAGACATTTGATTTCATTGATCTAGAAAATATCTTCTACCAAAGCAGACTTGGGACCTTCTTTGCAAATTAGTCAATAAACATTTATTAATTTATTAATCATCTGTTATCCAGGCATTGCACTTAGGACTGTGGATACAATGCAAAAAAGACAATCTCTGCTTTCAATAGTGTCACGGAATGTTAGAGATTTTCCTAGGAGGGCTAAGAGGTTAATAGCTCTCACTGTGTGTGGGGATGGGGGGGGGGTGCATATACACGCCATGCACTCACATAGCCACAGGATGAAAAATAGAGATCAGATCCCCAGTCAGAAAAATCTGGGTTTAAGACCTAGCCCTCATACATGACTCTGGCAAGTTTAAACTCCTTAAGGAAAGCTTGCTTTTCTTCAAAAATGCTTCAGTGCTTGGCACTTAGTAGGTGCTTAATAAATATTTGTTAACTTGACTTTACTTCTCAGTAATCCTAGAAAACTCCCTAAAATTGAAGAGAAAATGCAGATCTACAGTCAAAGAGAAAGTAATTCAGAGGGAGATTAGACCTGGAGCCAGAGCAGTAGATGAGATAGTCAGAGGGAGGTTAGAGAGAAAAAACCCAGGAACAGCAATGACAAATGCAAACGCCTCCATCCATTCTTATTGTTCTCAGCAGAATATCCTCCCTCCCTTTCCCCACTTCCCCAGGCTGTACCATGTCGCTCTTCTTTCTTGGTAATAATCCATTGTTTAATATAAAGTTCCTTTTTAAAGTAAGTTTTCTGGCGAGCCTATTGGTACATAATAAGTGTGTGTTATAGGTGCCTAATAAAATGTTTGTTGATGGAATGAATGAATGAAGTATCTGGTGTGGAAGTAGCCAAGTTCCTGAGCTGGTGACTTAGAGATGTTGATTCATCTAGTCTCTGAAAGTAGAGAATGTATCCTTCTATTCCTCCGCATCTTTATTTTGATCTTAAAATACCACCTCCAAATAGAACTGGGCAGCCAGGAAAAATAGGGGGTCCTTGAGAGAAATTTTGGTAGCCTAGAAGTTTGAGAAAAATTGAATGGCCCTGATGTGCCCCCAATTCCTTAACCTACCATGTGTTTTCTTTTTTTTTTTTTTGAAAAAATCTAGTAAAAGCAACATTTAATTTTTACTAGGTTTAATTTCATTTCCCCTCCAATGTCTCTCACTGTGGCCTGGCTCTGAAAACATTTCTCAGTTTTTTTTGAGAAATCTGCTTTGAAGGTGAAGGAAGTGGTAGGTTGTGGGGGGTCTCCTGACCATGGATGCCTGGATCTCTGCCAATGTTTCCAAACTCCATAGTCATTAGTGGCCTCAACTCACCTCATTTTATTGATTCCAACTCAACCAAGCTGCCACTGAGCCAGAATTCATTTTGGGCTCTCCCAATCCTGGCCAGAAAGGAGAGCCTGAATTGGCAACCTTCACTGTGGAATGGTACTCCCAGTCTCATTTTCTAACTGTAAGTCACCCAGATCTCTATTCCTTAGAAGTATCTAAAGTGCCTAAGTAGCTAAAACTTTCTCTTGAAACTCAGCAAGGCTACAATCAATGTAATAGCTAAAGGAGTTTAGGCGATTCAGCCTCTTAGAGCTCCAGTTTTCTCTATACAAAAGGAGCATTAATACTTGAACAGCTTAAATCAAAGGATCACTGGCATTGAAAGCCTTCCCAAATGCCAAACTCTCTTTCCAGAGTGCTTACATACTCTTCCCCCTCATGGACTCTATTTCAACCAAGCTGGTCTGATTCCTGTTTTTCTGTGTCTTTCCATCTCTCATTTCTTCTCTATCTCCTTATGCAGGTGCCCCCCATCTTCATATTTACAATACTCTCCCTCTTCTTTTCTGTTCTGCTTCTTTCAACCCCTATAAAGGGCTGAAACTGAGTTGATGCACTGAAGTCTGAGCACTTAAGGCTAATTATCAATTGGACAATACTCTATTAGCATTTGCTTGGAAAATGGCCCGGCCCACCACTCTGTGCTAGCTCTATCTGTTGGTGTATAGAAAGATTTTTGGAGGAGGGATTAGAAGGTGGGGTAAGACAAGCCAGTGTAACTCCTGGCCTGATTTCTGTGTCCATTCCTCTCATGTCCACAAAAAATAAAGATCAAGGACTTTTGCTTATCTTGACTCCGCCTGATTCTAAAGTATCCAGGGTGCTAATGAGGTCATCACAAACCCCTAGTTCCCTTCAAAGCTCAACTCTCCACCTTCTGCAGGAGATCCCCAGTGTACTCCCCTTTTCCCACCAAATATGCTTTGTATTCAATGGTTTATTTGTCTGTCTACTCATTGTTTCCCCCAAGTAGAAAATATATTCCTTGAAGGCAGAATTGTGTCCCCAATATGCAGCATAACAATTAGTACATAGTAGGTGTTTAGCACGTGCTTATTAAATTAGAAATGAGTTCAATAGAATTGAAAAGATTGTGAAATAATCTATAAAAATCTCTTTGTGACTTTAAAGCTCCATATAATAACATAGCTTGTTATTATGTTGTTTTGGCCACTTGAAGAAGTCCAAATCAAACAAAAAGGCCCAAGCCAAGACAGAGTCACGTGGATATTTATTTCTTGGCAATATGTACATACAAAAAGCTGATAAGCAGGAGTCTGGCCAAGGATGTGGAGAAATGAGATGGGTGCTTTCCTGCATTCAATAGAAAAGTCACAAGGTGAATGTATGTGAGTGGCAGGGAGGACCAGGCAGGATGCAGAGAGTGTCCAGCTGCTTCCTTGACAGGATGTGGGGTCAGTGGGGCAGTTCCACAACAGGCCTCCTATCATTCTATGTCTCTGTCCAGTTCTGCCTTCCATCCTCTACAACAAGTCAGTTTCAACTTTTCCTGCTAGTGTTTTCCTGAAACTGTCTAAGAAGGAGGGTTTCACTATCTGAAAAAGGGGGGCTCTATCATTTCCCTGATATATAAACATTTTCCCTTAACTTTCTGATTTCAAGGCTAGCAATCTTCTTTGAATCCAGAAGTAGGAATTTTTGGCTAGGTACCTATCAAAGCAAAGTCTCAAGGAGAAAGAAAATGTGTGTGTGTGTGTGTGTGTGTGTGTGTGTGTGTGTGTGTGTGTGACCAAAAAAGTCAGTATAGTGATATAAATGGAGGGAATAGTACCAAAAAGCTAGAGGGGAGGGCTGACATTTCTTTTCAAATGGTTCCCAGCAGAGAAATCTTCAGTGTAGACTGTAGACTATAGTTATGCTCAAGGCATCCATGTGAAGCTAATGATTCTACTCAGTGATGGGTGATCAAGCAGGACCTCAACTGTTTCCCTTATTAAGGAGATCTACAATCACACAGACATCCACAACCAGCTACAGCCACATTAAGCAAAAAAAAAAAAAAAGTCAATTTGGGGGCATAGCTTTTATATCTTTTTTATTAAAAAAAGTATTTGTTGTAGTTTGGATTTTTTTTTAAACTTTTTAAAACACAATCTTAAGTCTTCATGATTAAAAAAAAAGCTCATTATTTATATATTTCATTTTGTTTTTTTCTCCACTTGAACCTCTCTCTTCCTCTCCTCTTGCCTGATGCAGATGGGTTATATTACCTAATGAAGGAATCCCTGTTTTTACAATCTGAGAATAAGAAATGGAAGATGGAGGGTTAGGATTAGAGGAAGAGTGGTTACTGGTCAAATAGAACTGCACATTTGTACTTAAAAAAAATAGAAGAAGAGACCAGCACATATAAAGGATTGATCTACAATCCATGTTAAGAAAAAGACCCAAACTGTCATTTCACCCTTTGTACAAATTTGTACAAATAATAATAATCTTTCAGGCACACACCCACATACAAACACCCACGCACACATACAAACACACACACAAAGGTGCTAGTGGCCCCTTTACTGCCCCAACTTGCATAGGAGGAGGTGTCAGTAGGCAAAGATCACATGGTAGGTGACCTGGTGGCCATTGTCCCAGGCATAGAGCAGGCGATCTTTGGGATTGTAGTCTATCTGGGTGGTATAAGAATATTCGTTCTCAAAGAGTAACCTTGGTACTATCTGGGTATTGGTGTGGGTGTCAAAGGCGTAGGAGATGTTGGCGTTGCGCTGGTTATAACTGTCCACCGCATAGAGTACCCCGCAGATAACAAAGCAGTTCCCATAGAAGTTCCTCCGGAGGCCGGTCCTCCAAGTGGTCTCCTTCTGTGTGCTCAGGTCCACGGAGTTGAGCTTACTGAGAACAATGACCTCCTGGCTGAAGCCCTCGTCATCCAGAGCTGGGTAGATAAGCCACAGGCCGTTCTCATCGACTGCAAAGTCCACATCCGAGTGGCCCCGCCATCTCCAAGGTGTGGCTTCATCATAGGCGACATCATGGAGCATGGCCCACGCGGCCACGTACCGTTGCTTCAGGTCATACTTGATGATATTGCGAGTAAAGGCACGGTTATAGTAAAAGGCCCCATTGTACACAACATGGCCTGTGCCGATCCAGCTATAGGGAAGTTTGTAGGAGTTGCTCCAACGACCTATAAGTGAGGGCATGAAGAGGCAATGATCAAATCAAAGGGGAGGAAGGATGATCAAGGCTGCTCTCCGCATCTCTGAGTGGCTCTTGGGGAGCCTCGTTCAGAGAGGGTGAGAAACATACAACTCTAAGGCATGTAAGTCCCCAAAGATTTGAGCAGGAACATCCCAACTTTGTATCTTTGTCCCCAGTTCCTCCTAAGCGTTTCCTCACTCAAAGAGACACTGATGCTAAAGTAGATCTCTAATTGCCCCAATCCTCAGGGAATCCATCACCCACATGATCAGGCTAAAAAAACCCTCCTGACTTCACTGTATGTTCTATTCTCTGACTAAGCCATGGTCTGAACTCACTCAAAGAGACACTGATGCTAAAGTACATCTCCAATTGTCCCAATCCTCAAGGGATCCATACTGCTCACCCACATGATCAGGCTTAAAAAAAACCCTCCTGACTTCATTGTATGTTGTATTCTCTAAGCCATGGTCTAAACTGAAGAAGAGATTGGACCCTCCATCAGAGGAGTCACCTGGGGTGACTTTGGGCACATACCTTGCTTAAAGTTATCCAAGTTTCGGAACTCCACCAGAGTATTGCCGTAGTAATAATTAGTAACATAAATTCGCTCGTCCTTGGCCAGGGGATCTTTCATCCAAGCCCCTTCATTCCTCCCATAAGTGTTCTGAGTAGTGGGACCAGTGATTGTGGAGAGGGTGTCTTTGCACCTTCCTATGAAAGATCAAGAAAAAAAAATTGTTAAGCAAACAATGAATAAGCCTCATGTGAAGAAGACTCAGTCCAGAAGTAACAAAGGAGGCTCACCACTCCATAAGGCTGACTACTTTATTACTGTTGAGCAAGCACTGAGGCTTTCCCTCATTGGCTAATTAATAAGCATTGATATATTGCTATATAATGGAGACAGTGCAGGACTGCCTAGAGATCAAGGTGGATAGAATTGCTTGTGGATAGGATGTAAAAATCACTCCTCAAAATATTTGATCTGTTCCTTTCATACAGCTGGGGGAGGAATTCTGGACCTTGCATCCAGGGCTGATGTAAGGACATTCAGTCCCTAACCTTTTGGAACTCAAGTCATAGAATCCTGGAGCTCAAAAGGATCTTTCAATTTGACTCAAATAATGATTAAATGTCTATTGTGTGCAGAGCACTGTGCTAGGTACTGGGGAAGATAAGGATTTAGCTAAAATATAGGCCCCTCACCAGGCAGCTTTCATTTGATCTGAAGGGGACTGAAACACAAATGCATATGACTATGTTACACATTGTTATGTAAATGCAATATAATCACGCAAAAGAAAATTCCATGTGAGTCTTACTGACATAGGGAATGGAGAGGGCTTCATGAAAGAAGCAGAATTTGAAATGGGCTTTATACCACAAGGAGAAATTTAGTAGAGAATACTCTAGACTACATGGAGGAAGATAAAGTGATAAGGTTGAAAAGGGGAGATAAGGGGCCAAGTTTGTAGAAAGCTTTGAATTACAGTTCAAAGGAATACAAAATTTACTTAATAGAAGCTGTATAAGATTTTTGTCAGAGGAGAGATATCTATGTTGTCCCGTATCTCCCAAACCAACCTATATTGGTGACTTTGGCTTGATTGTCCCTCTAGAAACATAGCACTTCAGCTTAGGGAAGAGGAGGAAAAAGAGCAAGAGGAGGAAGATGAGGAGAGGAAGAAGGAAGGGGAGGAAGATGAAGGAAAAGCAAAGGAGAAGAAAGAAGAGAAAGAGGAAGAAGTGAGGAAAGAAAGGATCAACTTAAGTATTGATTTTAGAAAGAAAGGATTTTTCATGGTTTTTAAATTTCAATTTCAATTAACAATCATTTATTTTCTCTCCTTACCCCACTAGGAAAAGACAAAAATAAAAATAAAACTCATAACAAAATGCACAGTCAACTAACGCATATTCGCTCATTGAACATGGTGTTAACATCTTTGTGGACTGATAACAATTTGCAGAGACTAGACAGCTATTTGCCAAATGTTGACTGAATCGCACATGATTGATCGATTGGGATAGCATCTGTTGAAATGCCCAGACAGTCCTAATGGAGGGACAAGGAAAATAATCATCCTGAAAGTGTGTTCTAGTCTGGCCATATGTGCTTACCTCATAGCAGAACTCTAGACTGGTCATTAGAATAGGAAGAAGCTGTATTTGGGGGGTTTATATATGCTCAAGAAGCATGATATTGACTGTTGATTAGGCTTAGGGCTAAAGCACTTCCAGAAATCAGCTATGTGCAGTTTTTCTGTCTCTAGTACTTTGCCCTGGAAGAACAGTTTACAGTGGTAGTGAGGTCAGCAGACAAGACTATATGCCAAGAAGAATAGGAAACAGAAATAAACTGAAGGACTGTTGGGGTCCATGAAGGGTGGGTGCCAAGGTCAGATGCCAGAGGCAGCAAGGCTGTGTCTTGAAGTGGATCTGGTGGCAGGGCTGGGCGTAGGCTTTTGGCGGTCTGAGGATCAATTTGTCGTATGAAGTTAAGCCATGTGATTGATTTAACAAATGCCATACTCACACAAATGAGCATAATCCCTTTTATTGTGCACTCACTTTTCGGGGCAACAATCTAAACGTTTAAAAAACTCATTTGAGATTTCCTTTGGAGCCTATAGGGTGGTTCTCCGAAATGCTCACAAGAAAAGTAAAAATTTGTGCTCTGGGAGTGGAATGGATTTTTATGCACAATTCAAAGTCATTCAGAGCCAAGTCTAGTAAAACATGTCAGTGATCATATTGGTGTTCTACTTCAGGGTGCCCAGTGAGGGCTATCTTTGGAGCCCAAAGAACCAAGCACTTCTATCACTTACTGTTAAAAAAGACCTTGAGCAAAATCATGGCACCTTACTGGACCTCAGTCTCCTCATCCATAAAACAAAGGAATTGGCCAAGGTGACTTATAATGTTCCTTCCAACTCTAAACCTATGACTAATAATTTCAGGAGTTCCAAAAACACGGTCTAATAATAATAGCTAGCAAGGTTTGCAAAGTGGTTTACAAATATGATTTAACTTGATCCTGTTATTTGAACTCAGAATATTCTGGTCCAATGCTCTAACCAGTGTGTAACTGGAAGTAAGGGCAGCCTTACTGGAATAAGTGTTTAGTTGCTCACGCTTACCAGGAAGCTTTCTAGGTAGATTTAACTGGACCTGGAATTAGGAAGACTTGAATTCAAATCCTGTCCTAGATACTTATTAGCTGTGTGACCATGCGCAAATCATTTAATAGCTGTCAACTTCAGTTTCCTCAACTATAAAATGGGGATAGTAACAGCCCCTACCACATAACATTATTGTGAGAGTCAAATGAGATAAAATTTATAAAGTGCTCAGCATAGAGCCTGACATGTAGTAGATGATTAATAAATGCTTGTTTTCTTTCTTCCAACACACCAACTTGTAAAGGTTTAGCATTCTCTTGAATAGACTTGTCCTGATATCTTTGATGAAGAAAAAATTAAACCCAGGACTTAAGAGCCACATTTTATATTGACCTGTGTCAATTTTTCCCCCCAGCTTAGATATTCTTTCTAGAGAAACAAAATTGACAGTCAGTGGTCTCCCCAACGTCTCAGAGATGGCAGTGAAAAGAACCGACAGAACATTTGCTTGTCTGTGACAAAAATGACTCAGAGTTTCAGGTCAGCTTTGGCAGATTCCATTAATGTGTTACCTCAGGGCACTTATAGGTCCCCAGTGAGTTACTTTAAATTTCAAGCCACGAAAGCAGATTGTGCAAAGCGGGCCCTCCTCACCCACCCTGGAGGCCTGGAGCAGCTTGGAGGCTAGATCTACTTTCTGTCCCAGCTCCAGTATCACCAGGCCTGCAGGCCTGTTGGCCTTCTTCCCAAGCCTGGTGCTCACAGAGCCAGGACCAATAGCAGAGGCAGCCCTTTGAGATTAGGGCAGTTTTAAACTATTAGTGTTTAACATGCATTTGGGAAGCTATTAAAGCTTAAAGCTGAATTAAGACCTTTGAAAATCTTATATAAAAATGTTTACATCCATTCATTATCTATTTGAGTCTCACAACAACTATTTTTATCTCCTCACACTTTCCAGAAGAAACTGGAATTAATTGACTTGTCCAGAGTCATATACTTGAGAAATGTCAGAGGTAGGATTTGAACAAAATCTCTGACTCCAAATCTTGCACTTCATCAACCACTGGCCGTGCTGAATGCATGGAATTCCCTCCTTCCCTATCTCTACCTCATGGTTTTGTGGCTTCCTTTAAGAAGTCTCAGCTAAAATTCTCCCTTTCCTGAGCTTCCTTACTGCATATGTCTTTCCTTTGTGCACTATCTCCAACATGTCTTGAATACATCTTGTTTGCACATTATTACTCACATGTTGTTTCCCTCATTGGATTATAAACTCCTTGAGGACTGTCTTTTGCCCTTCTTTGTATCACCAACACTTAGCAGAGTGACTGGTGCATAGTAGGTGCTTAATAAATGCTTGTTGTTGACTATCAAAACTCACCTTCCTTCTCTCTTCCCCCCTTCATTGCCTCTATATTTTCCCAGCCAGGCTCAGTAGCTGTGTACAAAGTCGTGTGTAAACAGCTTTGTGGGAGGTTTGTCAGGTACAAGTTGGACTAAAACAGTCATGATTTTGCCTTTTAGAAACAAACAGGAACCAGGCAGGGGATTGGTACAAAGGCCAGCGGCTCATTCTCTTACAGTTGAACTCATCCATTTTAACAATAAAATTGAGTCCCTGGCTAGACTCAGCCTTCAGAGCTTTGATGGAAAATAGCTCATTCGCTGGCATTTGGAAGGATCTTTGCTGCCAATCAACAATTAGCTCAAACTTTGCTATGTTTGCGCACCATCCCCACATCCTCCCAAGCTCTGACCTGATCTCTCTGCAAGGGATGCACAGCTTCAGCCAGGCACAGGCAAATGGAGATTCCCTCCCCTTTCCCCACCCCGCACTTTCTCCTCTCCCAGTGTTCAGGTGCCACCAAGATTCTTGGTAAGAAATGAGACGCTCAGAATGCTTCTATGAGTTTCTTGATCTATCCCAATCAATCAAGCAAAGAAGCTTTTATTAACCACTAATTACATGCTAAGTACAAAGAGGGGAAAGTCATTGAGACATATCTTTTTGGACCAAGTCAATGTGGGAATTTATTGCTTGACTATATGTAAGCAGGACTTTGTGATTTTTGTTGTTGTTGTAGTTTTCTCAGTGAAGGGAGAAGAGAGAGAGAGACAGAGAGAGAGGGAGAGAGAGACACAGAGATAGACAGAGGAAGGGAGAGAAAGAGAGAGGGTGGGAGGGAGGGAGGAGGAAGGGGGAAAGGGAAGGAGAAGGAGAGAGAGAGGAGAAGGAGAAGGAGAGAGAATCAGAGGGAGACACACACAGAGAGACAAAGAGAAACAGAGAAAGAACAGAGGCAGAGGGAGGAAGAGGGAGAGAAAAAGGAAGAGGGAGGGAAAGAGGAGAAAGAGGTTTAGAAGTGAGAGATAGCAAATTTTCATTTAATGAAAAAAAATTAATTATTTAAAAATAAAGTTCTTGAACACATGAAAATTGTATTTTCTTGAGGGTGGGATTGGGAGTGGGTAGGAGGAGAAACAATATAAGTATATACAAACTATACACACTCAAGGTAATTTTGGAAGAAAGGACACTTTGGAATCGGGTGGATGGGGTGGGGGGCTCTCTATAGAGGATAGTGCTTGAGCTGAATCATTAAGTAAATAGTGGTGAAAGTAAGAAGGGAATGCATTCTAAGCTCAATGCAAGAGCACAGAGATGAGGACTCCAGTGTTATGTATAAGAACCATAAGCATAGCCATTTGGCTGGACTATAAAGTAAGGAAAGAAATAAATATGTAATAAGGCTGAAGAGGTAGGCGGGAGCCAGCTTGTGAATGGCTTAAATGGTAATCTTTAAATGTTATATTCTAGGTAAGAGGAAGCCATTGGCATTTACTTACTGGAGGAATGGCATGGTCAAGCCTGTGTTTGAGCAAAATCATTCTGGCAGCTCTATGTAGAAAAGACTGAAGTACAGTGAGACTTGAACAAGGAAACTCTTGCCGTAATTCAGGAGATGATGAGCTAAACTAGGGTGGTAGTTTGTGTGAGTTGAAGAAGGGGGAATACAGGAGAGATCACGGAGATAAAAATGACAAGATTTGGGAACTGACTGAAAAGATGGAAGAGGAGAGAATGAGAAGTCGTGGCAATATGGCAGTGCTTTGGACAGAAATAGGGGAAGTTCAGAGAAAGAGTAGGTCTGGGGGAAAGATGATGAGCTCTATTTTAGACATCCTGGAATGTCAAATAGAAAGATCCAAGAGCATCTGCATAGATGAGGTAATTCAATTCATGGCAGGGAAGGATGATCATTTTACCAACTGAGAAAGTGGAGAAAGAGAGAAGCTAAGATGTCCCAGAACAAAACCTTGGAGTATACCCATGATTAAGGGGGAGAACACTGATGATGAATCAGCAAAAATGGACTAAAAAGGAGAGTGGGGAGAAGAAGAGAAGCAGGAGAGAGAAACACCATTAAAACCCAGAAGAGGGGAAAAGGGTGTCCAAGTACTTGGTAATATTAGGTGCTTCAGAGAGATCAAGGTATTGAGAAAAGTTCATCAGATTTGGCAACAAGAAACTTTGGAGGGAGTTCTGGGTTGTGGCTCCCTGGGATGACCTGAACAGACATCATTTTTCACAACAAGGATTTGCTTAATGAATCCTTCTCCCTGGCAGGGTCCTATGATCTCTGATAGAAACTCAGCCAAAAGAATAAAGAAAGCCTCAAATGGTACTATCTAGGTCACAGCTGTTGTCAGCCTTGTAACAGAATTTTATTACTCAATCCCTTGGGTGTTTTCTGTACCTAAGATACCAAGTAGCTTAAAGAATATCTCAACACACAAGTCTTCCTTCCTGAAACACTAGACCAGTGGTTCTCAAACTTTTGTTTTCAGGATCTTTATCCTATTAAAAATTATTGAGGATCTCTCCAAAGAGTTTTTGTTTATCTGGATTATATTTATAGACATTTACCATATTGGAAGTTAAAACTATTTTTGAATTTGCAGAATTTTTAGAAACCTCTAAAAGGGTTTCAGAGATCCCCAGTATTCTCTAGACCATACTTTGAGAACCATTGCACTAGACCAAGGGAAATATACACTAACATACTGATAATGCCACCGAGTCTACTTAGGGCTGTGATACTCTATTATGAAGATGTCTCCTTAGCCAGTCTTGTTCATCCTTCTGTCATAGCACTCAGTTCTGCCATCATTGAAATTGGGTTAATTTAGGAAAACCAGCCCCAAGGTTCTGGGTTTCCCTATTTTTATCTATTGCCTTATAGATAACTTCAGTGAGAAATAGACTAAGGTGCTCTGTGAGATCTACTGGCAGCACTGACTGTCTCCTTGGGCCCACAGCTTTTTTGCCTTGCCTCCCTGGTGGTGGTAACATGTTCCATATAAATAATCCCACAAGTAGGGCATACCGATCATAGATGGGGATTGCCTCTTATTACTAAAAAATACTACTTATTAACTATTACATCATCAGACCATCTTCTTTCTCTCTTCTCTCAAGTCCAGAAGTGTCCATCCTGACACAGCTAGAGAGGAGCCACAAGTTTAAAGATAGGTTGTACTGGCTTCCTGAAGCTACTCTGACCATCAATTACTGCCATCTCCTGATTCCTCCTTCAGGTCCCAGTACTTTCTTGTCTCCTTGATAAGCAAGTTCGGTGGAAGGCAATTTTTTTTTCAGTTTGAAGTTAGGCTAAGCTGGAGCCAACATAACACTTTAGAGTCCAAACATTTCTGCCAAAAAGTTAAAAATGAGGGTCATTTCAATTTTCTCATCCTTGGCAGCACTTTGGAATTTTGGAAAAGTAAAGAGAACATCCTTTCATCTTCAAGAGGAAAAAAAAATGTTTTGGGCTGGCACAGAAAACAAAGGATGACACTTCTCTAAGATTGTTTCAGAGAACAATCACATTAATTTTTACTTCATGGGCTCATTGGACCAAATATTTCAAAGCTCTAGGAAAGGTCTATTTTCTATTAGTAAACTAAAACTGCAGAATTAAGGCATTGGAAGGGACCTTTGAAATGATCTATGCCCATCTCCTCATTTCACAGATAAGAAAAGTGAGGCCCAGAAATTATTTGTCCAAGAATAGTAGGATTAGCATCCAGGTATTTTGACTGGGAGGTCAGAATTCCACCACACCAAGCCAATTTACCGTCCCTTAGATGAAAGTTACAAGATGTTTGAATTTTCAGGAGTTTTCAAAGATCTGACTTTGGGGTTTGAAATTAAGCTAGGATAGTCATGGAAGCCAGAATGTGTCCATGGAATTTGGTGTGGGGGTGGGTGGGAGTGGAGTAGAGATTCCTGAATATTAAGTTACTTAAGGAAGATGATAGGGAAAATTCTGGGGCCAATCTTTTTGTCATTGTTACTGTTTTCTAAGGCACCATACAAAGCAACTGATAGCATCACTTTTGTCTACCAACTATAGGTTGGGGTGCCAGGGCATTGTGGAAGGCTTGGATGCTTCTTTATCACATACTTTCTCCAGGAGTAGTCTGCCTTCCAATCTAGTGGGAGAAAGTGCAAACATGGGGACTATTAAGTTTATACTCTTTAGGGACAAATTCAGTCTCTTCACTAAGCTAAAAAGCTAGACAACGTCTGTTAAAAATCCTTCCTCTCCAGCCCCTTTCACTCTTACTCCATGCAAAGGCACCAGAAATTGTAGGTCTGGGAAACTGGGAAGGCATTGACCACGTGGCAAGCAGGGAGATTTGACTGCATTCTGTATTCTCTTCCCAAATCACATCCAAGTTTGGGGCTGCCGGCAGTTGTCAGAGCTAAGCAAGAACTAGGCAATGATTCCCACCCTTTCATAGCTTCTCCAGTCTGTCATTGTTTGTTTGACTAAAGTACTGTCTGGCGCCAATTTATGTTTGCTGCTAAAGTTAGCAAAAAAGTTATTTTATTTTTGGAGATTTGTAATATTGGGGGTGGGTGGGGTAGGAGGGAAAGGAATGATTAGAGACAGCCTGGAGTGTCACAAAGCCAGGTTTAAAATCACTGGAATATGGTGTCTCCATTTAAAAGCAGACCCATCAAAAAAAAAAAAAATACATTTGAAATTGTCCTAGAAATGTCAAGGCTCTACTCAATGGTTAGCTACAGCATCACCAGATGTTAGAGCTGGGAACTGGACAGATCATCTCATTTTATAATTGCCAAGGCAAAACAGTAGATTGATTATTCTTGGGTTAAAATCACCGTCACACAAGATGCTCCATCTCTCGACTTCCAGACTTTTCATCATCTGATCCTTTTTTGCCAGGAATTCACTCCTTTTTCATTTGTGCCTTCCGGTTCTTTCAATTCTCAACTAAATCCTACTTTCCATAATAAACCTTTCCTGGTCCTCCTTAACCTAAGTGCCTTCCCTCTGGGACAACCTCTAAACCTTCCTTGCCTTTATCTTCTTTGTAATGAGTGTTTGCATGATGCATCTTCTGTTAACCCGTATGCTCCTCGAGGGCAAGTAGTAAACTTTAATCCACAAAAAGTAAACTTTAATCCTAACCCTATCTCTAACTCTAAAATCCTAGGAGTATTATAATTCCATTGTCAGCTTGCAAAATGGGGTCCTTGCCTCAAATTTACCATCTCATAGAATTTGCCTCAAAAAACTTCTAGCAAGACTCAGCTTAAACTTTCCAGATTTCTTAGTTGTTTTAATGCCTTCCTCTCATTTGACATTACTTTGCATATATTTATTTATCCAGAAACATGCATTGACTTCATAGCTATTTATTTCTCTGGGAACATACATCTACTTTATTTATTTATTTATCTGAAAACATGCATTCACTTTGCATATATTTATTTATCTGTAAAGATGCATCCACTTTGTCTTTATTTATCTGAATACATATATCTACTTTATATATATTTATCTAGATACATGCATTCACTTTGTAAATATTTACCGGGAAACATGTATTCACTTTGTATATATTTATTTCTCTGGAAACATGCATCCACTTTGTATTTATCTGGATACCCATATCTACTTTGTCTATACTTATTTATCTGGATATACACATATACTTTGTATATGCTTATTTATCTGGATACATTCATTCACTTTGTATCTATTAATTTATCTGAAAAGATATAATAACCACTTTGTATTTATTTCTGTGGATACATGTATCTACTTTGTCTATATTTAGCTTGATACATGTATCTACTTTGTAAATATTTATTCATCTGGATACATGCATTCATTTATATATATTTATTTGGAAACATGCATACACTTTGTACATGTTTATTTATCTGAATACATGCATTTATCTACCTCTCTCTTCCCTCCCCTCAATAAAATGTAAGCTCCTAAAAGGATGGATTCTTTCTTTCCCCAATGTTTAATATAATTCTTGACACAGGTAGGTGCTAGAGAAATGTTTGTGGAATGAATGGATCAGTCAATGAATAGATGAATGAATGATTACAGGGACGTCAATGAAGACACCACAGATCAAGGACTAATTCTTTTCAAAGGATTCTTTCCCCCTGACCTCCCTCTCTTCTTAGCTCCCTGACTCATATTTTCAATTACCTTCTGGGCATTTCTACCTATATGTTTGGTTAATACCTCAAATTGAGCACCTTCAAAACTGAACTTATCATCTTCTCTTACTCTTACAATGCCAACCGCTCCTCTGAAACTTGCTCTTCTTTCTGCCTGGCCTATTATCACTAAAATCATCATCCTTCATCATGCCACTCAAGCTCACCTCTAAGCCAACTCAGTTCCTGATTCTGGATAACTTTTCTACTTTGTCCCAACTTGGGTCCTACTGCCTCTACCCCCTCTACCTTCTCTGCTCTCCTGTTATATGTGGTCTTCTCCACATATATTAGAATATTATTATATAATATAATGCTATTATAGAACTAGAATATAAGCTTTTTGAGGGAGAACTGTTTTACTTTTTGCTGGCAATTTAACATAACCTTGTCAATCAGGCTCAATCCCTGAAGGTAATCTCTTCATTCCTCTATTCTTCTATCTAGAATTTTATCCAGAATTCTAATTAATTCTAATTCCCACCTGTCCCTTCCTTTCTCTCCCAATTGCCACTATCCCAAGGCAGACCCTTATTATCTCTCACCCAAATGACTTCAATTACTTTCTAGCTGATCTCTTTGTCTCTAATTCCTCCCTGTTCCAATTCATACTTCATACAACTTCCTAACACCCATGTAACCATAATCATGTCACTCTTTAGCTTAAAATTCTTCCACAAGTCCCCAGTGCCTACTGATTAAAGTCTTAACTCCATAGTTTGGCATTCAAGACATTTTATAACATGGTTCCAACATACCTCTTCAGCCTTACTTCCTTTTACTTTTCAAATGCTCTATACTTCTCTCAAACTAGTGTACTCACTATTGAGCGAATCTGTTCCATCTTTCTCTGCTTTTGCTCACATCATCAGCTAATGCTGGTATACCCCCACATTCATTTCCACCTTTTGAATCTCAGCACTCATTTGAATCTCAGCTGAAATGTCACCTCCTCTCTGAAGCTTCCATTGATTTTTGAAGCTAGAAGGATGCTCTTCCTGTTTTGGGCTCCTCATAGCACTTTCTCCTGATTGCTATTTTGTATTATACTTATCTGACAGGTATTTTATTTCCATGTTATCTCCCCATCTTATCTCCCTGTAAACTTGGGGAAGGCAGGTACCATGTCTTTTTGTCCTTTATCACTTGGTACAGTGCCTTGTACATTTTTTCTTTTGGCCTGAATTTATAATATTAACAATGTGGGAAATTCCTCATGTAGAATCTCCCTCTGTTTATCCATACCAACAACTCATCTGTAACGTGACCTTGCAAAACAGCCCGGGTTGTTGATAGATTAAATGATTTGCCCATAATCACTTAACACAAGTAATGTCAGAGATGGGACTGGGGGCAATGTCTCCCTGACTCCCTACCTACTATCCCACTTTATCTTTTATTTTTTATATACCAAGAACTCAACAAATGTTTGTTGGATTAAAATGATCAAAAAAATCATCAGTACCCAACATCAGCATGTAGGGAACTGTTGTCTGAGATGAGTGTTTATAAATGATTCCTCAAAAAATAAAAACTTTCCAGAATTTCCTACAACAAACTGGATAATCCATGGGGGGAAATCCCCCAAATTTTTCCCTTTATTTATTTAATGTCTTGAGTCCATCCACATAAGCAAGGTCTCGTTTGCAATTACCCCCCCCCCAGAAGCCAGAATTATAATTCTGGCCCTGTATACCTAATAAATATATAATATTATTGGATGATGGTGCCTGGAAAAAAACTTATCTGTTTATTTAGCAATTTATTTAACAATTATTTAGCGATTTAGCAATTTATTTAGCAATGTATATTTAGGCAGTAGCCTGCCTTTAAAGTATCAGGTTTTAGGACAGTGAAAATAGAGATTTCAGACCTCCTGCAAGACTGATACTTTATTAATTGGAATCAATGTCAGAAGATCTTGTTAATGGTAGTAATATCAGGGTGTTGTACACCTTGGAGAGACAGTATGGAGAGATAGTGGAAAGATACCTCCATTCAGGGAGGTAGGGTATGGCAGCAATGGAAAAGCCCAAAACTACTCTAGATATTAACAAAGAAGGCTTCAAAGTTACCATTATGATATTGTCACTTGGACCCCCAGAAAGAATTACTCTCTAGCAACCTTTCACCCCCTTGCTACCAACATTCTGGATATTTGGGGAAGAAAAAGTCAGCTTTCTAAACATCTGGAGGGATGAGACAGGATATGAATAGGGTTTGGGAACTGCCATTTTCTGACTTTAGTAACCATTCATACCACAATCTGTTTTCTATTATGTTCACCCTTCATTATCTACTAACAAAACTCTATACTTTTAAGTCCTAAATTGTCTACATTACATTACAGAGGGGAATAGGGTGTTTTTATTCCTTAGTAAGAACATGGGACGAGGTGGAATTCTAGAAGTTTAGTATGACTGTTCGCATTGCATGTAGTTACCAGTTCATTCCTCCAGCTTCTACACACTAAAGTTTAGAGAATTTTAATGCAAAATTCCCAATAGTCAAGTTCCTACAATTCTCTGGCACAATCACTCCTGAAAGAATAGAAAAAGGATTAGATCATGTCAGGACGCAGCTATCTCTGATCTTGTGACAGAATAACCATGGTTCGTCCCTTTGGTGTTCTATGTGTTCAAAAACTCAGGTGGTTCATTGCTTGATCCAGAACACAAGACTTCTCTGGGTTATGCACATAAAACAGAAAGACACATAAGGAATATTTATGACCAGAATTCACACTGATCTACCATGAAGGAGTTTCTCTTAATTCTTTCTTTCTTTTGCAACCACAGTGAACTAACCCAACAATTTTGCTTCTGCTGAAGTATATTTTTGTTGTTGTTGTTATTGTTTAGTTTTTGTTTTTTGAGGTTGGGAATCTTTATGTCACCCAGGAAGTGGTCACTTATGGGCCTGATCTTATTATTGATCAGATTGAAGCTTTGATTTCTTCTCTTTCTGACCTGGCTCAGCTTGCCCTTATTAAAATAGCATGGTGTATTGTCCCTCCATCCCTCTCCCAGAAACTCACCATACTGGTGAAGAACTTAATGCAGACACCCCATCGTTTTTAGCTGCATTACAACTCAAAATTCCTGATTTCAACAATCCACCAACCTCGGCTTCCCCAGCACCAAGGAATACAAAGTAGTACCACCAAGACTGGCTTCCTGTCTGTTTTTATCTATTCACTCCAGGAAGCCTTGGAAAGCAGAGCCTGGTGAACTTTAGAACTATTGTTTAAATTGCTTCTTGTTGACTATGAAGTTCAGCTGCCTGCCTCTCAGTGTCATAAAGCCCATTTATTTTATAAATAAAAACAATTCAATTTTTTTGGAACAGTGAAAATTAATTCCCATTCTTACATAACATGCAGAACTTCCACCCACATCAAGCTCATTAACCTGGCTCAGGAAGAGACAACTCACCAATCACATTCCTAATGTCATCTTCTTCCTCTGGGCTTAAAGTAGGGCTGGAGGGAGTTGTGCCTTTTCCAGCAGAAGCCATGTCTATCCCAAGGGGATCCTCGGTCCCTGTCCCGATGGTGGTAGGAGGAAGTGGGGCAATATGAGTGCTTGTTGCCATTCCATCCATGGCAACTGTTGTAAAGGTCTCCGTGGTCAGTGGTTCCCGGATGGTGGTTTGTGCCACTGTGGTTGTTGGTACCTGGGAGGTCAGTTCACCAGTAACCCCACGGATGTCATCTGGGGATTCTGTACTTGTAGGTACCACTGGGACTTGGTTGCTTGAGGTGGCCAAAGGGGCCCTAGTGACTCCCACTGTCGATTCAGCAGAGGCTATAGGTGGGAATAAAGTGGCTGCCACTTTGACAGCCTGAGTGCCATAGTCTGTTGTTATGGCAGCACTGGGGGTGGTAGACAGGCCTCCCACTGTGGTCGGCCTATTGGTGGTGCTAGTCAACAGGTCATCATGCCTCAAGAGCTGGTCTTCAATAAGCAAGTCCATGGAATTCTCACCACTGAAAAACTCATCTTCTGCCAAAGAGACAACACAAGACTCATTTGTAACATGGTGAGTGGATTGATGTAATTTGGTTGTCATGAGAACACAAAGTACTTAGGAAACAGTAAGAAGTCTTTTCCCAATATGCTTCTATACCTTGGAGATGGCAACAGTTTGGGGGATTTCCACTGAAAGGAGGAAAAAATGCATAGGAAGAAGGAATTGTACTTTCTAAGGATTTCATACTATCCCTTGCCACCATTCTTCTACTAAATGAGCTCAACAAATCATAAAAATTAGTAGTGCTCCCTGCAGGTGGTAGAGACCTGAGCTTCCACAGAATCAGGGAGTGTCTGAGCTGGAAGGGACCTAAGAAACCATTTTGAACCCTCTCATTTTACAGAAGAAGCGACAGAGGTTCAGAAAATTGAAGTGATCTGTTCAAAATTATACAGCCAATCACAAAGAGACACCTTAATATTTGCAGCTAATTAACATCCAGCAATAGAGAAGGAATGTTGGCTTCTAAGAAGTCATAGCAATAGAAAAGCTGACTTGAGGCAAATCTAAGAAATCTATTTTTCTCATTATGCGTCTACTCATTACCTTCCAAATAAGCAACTGGCCCCACTCCACCATTTTCTTTCCCATGAGAGACCCTGCTAGCCCCAACTCACGCTGCTCTTCGATGTCATTCTCTTCCTCAGAGACCTTGGCCTTGTAATAGGTGATGCCCCTTATGACAGTGGGTTTGGAGGCTGGCCGACCCCTTAGATGGATCTGCCTTTGGAGGGGCCTCCGTGGTGTGAGGGCTTCTGGAGGAGCAGGGGGCTGAAGAGGAAGGAGATCAATGGCGTTGATTTGTTGGGACACGGTTTCTTCTCGAAGAAAACGCTCTTCATACTGCTGCTTTGGAAAACAGAAGGGCACACTTAGTTCACTTTTAGCCAAAACCAATAGGAAGGCTTGCTCAAAAGGATATCAAGGACAACAATTGCTTAATTCTAACAGCTCTGGGGTGGGATGGGAGTGAAAGTTAGCCACAATTAGGAATTTTCTCATCCATGAGTTTGGTGTGTCTGTCAGGGAGGTTGTACCAAACATAGTGAGGCCCATTGAAAAGAGCAACAAAATATTGAGCAGAAATAAACGTACGGGCAAATCCCATTGCAACAAATTCTAAAAAGCCACCTCATATTGATGATATTTTGTTTTCTGAGACCCAATATTGCTTGAAGATAAACAGACTCATTGACTATGGTTGGAATTTTTTTTTTTTTTTTTTTTTTGCTCTATAGAGATTTTCAGAGTAATGATAATTATTACTATGTTGGTTTGTATACAGGCCATTACTCTTCCTCTCCCTCCTCCTCTCTCCCCTCCTCCCTCCGCCCCCCCATTAATGAGTTCTGAGGTAATGTCCTCAGGGTCAATCATGTTCACTTCACTGTTAGCTCTACTCCTGACTTCTAGAGTCTGACACTTTTCCTCTCTACCTTTACCCTTCTTTTCAGCATCTATTACACATTGTCTTCCCCCATTAGATTGCAAGCTCCTTGAAGGAAGGTTCTATTTTTCTTTTTGTTTGTATTTGTATTCCAGCACTTAGCACAGAGCCTGATCCAAATAAGCACTTAGAAAATGCATGTTCTCTCTCTCTCTCTCTTCCTCCCCCCACCCCCCACTGCCTCCCCTCCTCTCTTTTTCTCTGGGTCTCTCTTTCTCTCTTGACCTTCTCTCTCCATCATTTCTCTTTCTGTCCTCTATCATTTATATATCTATGTCCATTTCTCTCTCTCTCTCTCTCTCTCTCTCTCTCTCTCTCTCTCTCTCTCTGTCTATCTCTCCCCCTCTCCCCCCCCACCCTCTCAGTTTCTCTCTTCCCCCCTCTCTCAGTCTCTCTCTTTCTCTTGGTCTCCCTCTTTCTCTCTGTCTCTTTCTCTGTCTCTGTCTTCCTCTTTCTCTTTCTCTCTATATACATACATACATATATGTATATATATGCATATATATTTATATCATCTATCCATTTCTCTTTATGTATCTATCTTTGTATCATCTAGCTATCTAGCTATATCTATAATCATCTATCTCTTGTCTATAAAGGAAATGAGATATATTTGGTAGACACTAAAAAAATAACAGCAAACCTATGCCATACTCAGATTTCATACAAAAATGATCTTGGAGGAAAAGGGTGGCTTACATGAAAGCCAATATCTCTGTTGTAAGATTTGAGTTGCAGCACTAATTTAGTAAATAAATTCCTTTGACTCTGCATTAACCAATTTATACCCTATAAGGGTTTATTTTATCTAGCCCAGAAATTCTGATCCTAAGGGCCTTAAACTTGTTTTTTAAATTACAAAATGCAGTTTTCTCAAAGTATATTTCAACATAAAACTGGTTTTCTTTGTAATCCTATGCATTTTATTTTATACATTTCAGAAATGCATTCTGGGAATGAGTCCCCGGGCCTTACCTAATTTCCAAAGAGATAAAGAACACAATAAGGGCTAAGAATCCCTGCTTAGGAAGTATCAGATAATCTTAAGAGACCTTAGAAATCACCACTTATAGATTAGAACTAGAAAGGACCTCAGAGATCACCTGGTACAACCTCTTCATTTTATAGATAAGGAAACTGAGGCCCAGAGAGTTAAGACTTGGCCAAGATACTGAAGATAGTAAGTTTCAGAGTCAGAATTAAAATTCATATCCTTAGGTTGCTATGTATTACAGTGAATGGAAAACTGGGTCTGAGTTTAAATGTAGCCTTGCTGTATGATCCTGGGTAAATCTCTTAACCTCTATTTGTGACAGTTTTCCTGTCTATAACATGGGGATAATCGTAGCACTCACCTCCCAGGATTATTGTAAGGATTAAATATGATAATATTTGTAAAACACTTACTACAGTACCTGGCACACAGTAGGTATTTAATAAATTCTTGATGACTTTCTTTATTTCCAAAATCAACATTTGTGCCACTGTACCTCTACTATATAAATGTGGGCTATTAATGGGGGTCCAAATCACCCATTTACTGATATGGAAAGTGAGTCCTAGAATGGAAAGTAATTATCTAAAATTCATATGGCAAGTTTGTGGTAGCTCCAGGACTAGATTGTAGATCCCTTGCCTCCTAGTCCAATGTGCTATGCCATCTCCTGCTATGTGTACTGTATTAGAGACTGTTTCCTATTTATTCTTTTAATCCATTCACCTATATGAATGGCAATCATTGCATAAGGCGTCATCTCTGAAAAGAGACCATGATACTCCTGGAAGTCAGTTGCGTTTGAAATCCTGTGCCATAAGAACAGGAGGTTGAGCTCCCAGAATCAGACTTTCCTACACTTTCTTTTCACAGAAGGAAAGGATTTTGCATATAAAGAACCATAAAAGTATAGTATTTCAGTGTTGGAAGGGACTTCGGAGTGGTTCTAGCCCTACCCACTCCTGAAACATAAATTTTCTCTACCACATGCTCCCTAAAGTGTCACGCGATCATCCTTGAAAATCTCTACTTCCATGAAGCCCATTAATTCTTGTTTTGGGCCACTATGAATGTACAAGGACAAAATTCTCCTGCTCTCCCAATCAACTTCATCTCCAGCTGCCCAGAATTGTCCCTAGGATGGCAGGTTAGAACAGTAAGCCAATTAAGGAAGCAGCAGATTCCCAGTTCAGCCTAACCCACAAAGTAATCTCCCCATATCTTGCCAAGGGGATAGTGGTCAAATTTCTTTCAAACTGGTAATTCTAGCCCCTGATGATATTCACAAAGAGAACAAAGCTGTTTGGCTGAGGAGGGGGAATCTCCCCCACCACTTGACACTTACTCTGGAGACAAAAACATTCTCTAGTGTTGACCTACAAATTTTGGGCTGGAAATACTTTAGGTTTTCTCTATCCCACAAGCCTAGCCTCTTCCTACCATCATGGGAAACTTTGCAGGATGGCAAAACAGATGCTGGATGTCTCAAGAGAAACACCCCTTTATTCATACGCAAATGCCCTGCTTGGGAATATTAATGGCTCTAGGTCCTGGGAAGTTGGGGATGCTCCCCTAACTGGTTCCAGAGGCTACTTGCCTAAAACTCTAACCCTAACATCCCATTTGCTGTCTATGAGAAAACAACAACAAAAACAACAGAAACAGAAACACATCCAACAGTGACTATTCCTACCGCGTGGATACTCAACCAGGATTGTCCCTACAAGTCGACTGATAAACACTAGTCCAAAAGAAAGACCTGGTCTTCTTGCCAGGCCTCAGGCTTTAGGTCAGCAATCTCAAGACTCTTTCTTTTTCTGTCCAGAAGGAGTCTCTTGGAAATGGGACAAGAGGGCTTAGCCCACAGTCCTTTGGTTCTGAGGATGAGATGAATGTAATTGCTGGAGACTGGTTTCCTCCTGCATTGCAAAATCAAGTCGTCATGGCTTTGTGGTGACATCCATAAGGGATCTTTAATTCTAGGCTCACAGGAGTGGGTAGGAACTCTGGTCCCTTCCTCAGACATGTAGATGGACCAAGACCATCACTCTTATTTTGCCAGGAAACATATAATTTCCTTGAATTTGCTGGAGACAGAATAGGCTGCATAGCAGTAGTCCCCACCAAGCCGTGGTTTTTCCTTCATTAATCCTGCAGTCTGTTACATGACTTCAATTCCTGGCCCTACTCCTGTTCCCTCCCATCTACTCCATGATCATTCAGGCAAGGAAATTTCCCAGATACAAGCCCCTGACAGAGTAGCTCGCATTCTGAGAAACTCTATTTTGTGACTCTCAAATTAAGCAAAGAAATCCTTCCGACCTCCTCTGCCACCACCCCCCTTACTCACCAAAAAAGCCAGAGATGGCTGGTGAGATGAGAGGGAAGACTCCACCTCTGTGCGTCCCTCACCACTTCCCTCATCTGTATCCCCCACCCCCTCTTCTATCCCAGCTTCTCTGGCTTGGGACGGATTGTGCTGACTTCAGCAGTCTGATGAATGGGGGTTTGAGAGGAGGAAATTTCACTTTGCTGAGCAAGGAAAAAAAGGGGGGTCTTTAAGTTTGGAGCGTCTGATTTGGTTTGCTGTTTGCCCTCAAGAAATCTGATCTGGTTTCCTCAACATACCACAGTATTTGTCATCAAGGCCAAGGAAAAGGTCTCATAAGCTCAGTCCCTGCGAAATGTGGAGACACATTTCACAGGCACAAGGAACAGTCTTTTTTCTTAGGCAACTGGATGGACCATGAGAAACTGATCTCTTTTGGTAGTAGTGGGAGTGGATGGATCTCCATCTGAGTTTCAAAAGATACATCCCTTAATTTTCCCAATACTACAGCAGGCTTGGACTGGGCAGTGTAGTAGAGACGATCTCTGATGAAGATAATCTATACTGTGTGTTCTTGTTCTCTCTCTCATTTGTTCCTTAATCCTCCTGTACTATCATGTTCTTAGGGATTAGGTAGCGGTTTGTCTTCATGGCCAAAAGGCCATATTTCATATTTCAATGACTCTCCTTCCCTCTCAGTGATCATACTTCATCCTGGTCCCAGGACTCCCCACTACATTATCCCAATGAGACAATGATTCCTGAGCAACAGACTGTACTCCCAATCTTCCCAGAGAAGTCTTGCATTTTCATAAGCTACCTGCTTTATATCTTTTCCCTTAAGGTTTTATAAAAAAATTAACAAGAATGAAGTAAATAGAGGTGGTCTGATGAACTAATTTAAACTAAAGTACAAAATGGTTGCATTGATTTAACATGATTCCAGATCACATATTTGGACTTGCCCCTAAACATTCAATGCCAGGACTTGAAGAAGTAAATTCAATCTAGCATTTTAGGGACCGATGGGGAAATGTTTTTGAATAATTGGATTTTTCAGAGTCTCTCAAGGCTGATCACATAGGCAACTTTCTACTGCGTCAGGCTTAGGTTTTGGGGACAAGGATTAAAGACATGCAGTGATGTGGGGCCATACCTCAGGGAGAGCGTATGCTGCAGCAGCATCCCCCTGCAAGGCTGCCCGGAGGCCCGGAATGCTTCCTGGGATGCCACTGGAGCAGTTGCCTTTGTCTCTCTTGTTCATTTCATTCCGAATATCTTCCATGTCCTCTTTGATCTGCTCATTTTCCTTGGTGAGATTTTTAGAAACTTCCTGGGAAAGTAGAAAAGAGAAGGCCCCTTTGAAAGGATCTGATGACAACAGGAAAACAGCTGTAGCTAAGGGGTTCTGAGACCCATAAAATATTTGAACTAAGGTCAATCAGTCTAATCCCTTTGCCAAAGCAAGAATCCAACTACTTCTTTGTCTCCTTAATGTGGGACAAACTTCCCACAGAAACCTTGAAATCAATAATCAGTTCCCAAGTATCCAGGTGCCCACTATATTTCTGGCATTGTGCCCGATGCTGACGCCAGGACACAAGGCACAGTTTTCAGGGCAGGCCCATCTTAGCTTTAGAATAGCTGAATTGGAAGTAGGGTGTGCTGAAGGTAGTTCAAAGTAGCTCAGAGAGCTGATGGTTAAAATCTCAGTGTGAGCATATATATTTTGGAAATCAGCAAATGCTATAAATGAGGGCTTGATTCATTGTTTTGTTGATTGTCTAGACTTCAGAAAGAAGGGAATAATACAGATTAAATTTAAGAATGTTTATGGGGGGGAGTGTTTCTAGAGAGCTGATTGTTAAACATTCACCAGCACACCCTGCTTGGAAGGCAGGTAGTAAGTGACAGGATTAGCACCCTAGTTGTGGGGATTTCTTGTCTAGCATTTATTACCCAAATGCAAAGCTGCTGCTCATACTTTCCAAAAGTACCTAGGCTTTTATTGACTTTAATGATAGGTCTGTGTTACTCATAATCCACTGTAATAATAAAAAGAAAGCAATTCACATTTTAAAAGCTCTTTCAAGATTTATAAGATCCTTTTATAAGAACCATGTGAGATACCTACTCTGAGCACTACTTTTTCCATCTGAAACATGGTGGTCAGGGAATGGGAGAGAGCGATTTTCCTCAAGTCATACAGCTTGAAAATATCAGAGCTGGGACTCAAATTCAGAAAGGACTATGTCTTTATGGTGTGAAGGCCCGCCATGTTTGTTCCCAGGCTGCTTTACCTAGTCTTGTATTTTTTTTTTTAACAATGTAGGAAAATTGTCCTCATTTGGATTCCACTTATTTGAAATTTGTGCTCATTTGGAATTCTAAAAATTTCCTTACCACTAAGAAAAAGTAATTTGCTAAGCAATGTGAAGAAGGTTATTGGAAAGATACTTAATCTAAGAAAACATTTTTTTTCAAGTACTTAAGAAGCAGGACCAAGTATAGTCCTTTGAACAGAATAAGTATTTGAACATTTATTGAATTTTAATTTTAATAATTCAATTTTTCATTTTCATTTTATTTCAAAATTTTTATTATTTAAATTTTATGATTTTAATTAAAAATAATTTTATCAATTTAGTAATTCAATCATTATTGCTTCTATATAAAGGCAATAATTACAATGATAATAACAATAATAATACCACAACTACCACCACCAGCAACAATATTTATACCCGACACACAATTTAATGCCTTAAAACTGGAAAAACACTTTAAATGTGATATCTCAGAAGAATGAGAACGGAAAAGAGACAACAAGGCTTAGTGAGTAAAGAGCATCCAGCATAACTTGGGTTTAAATTTCACCTCTACCCTATATTATTGTGTGACTCTGAGCAATATATTAAAACTCTCTGTACCCCAGGAAATTCTCTCATTTGCCCACTTGCAAAGGAATTTTCTATGTGAGAATTCCTATAGTACAGAGGCCCCAGGTCCAACCTCCAAATTCCAATATAGTGTACCACTAACAATTTGGGTTGTTGTTTTTACTTTTCATTTTTCAGTCATGTCTGACTCTTCATGACCCCATTGAGGTTTTCTTGGCATAGATCCTGGAGTGGCTAACAATGGCAGACCTTGACAGAGCATATTAGGCTAGCTAACAGGAGCAGCCCAGTGGCACAGAGGAAAAAATTCTGGTCCTGGAATCAGGAAGTCTCATCTTCCTGAGTTCCAATCCACTTTCAGACACTTATTAGATGTGTGACCTGGGCAAGCCACTTCTTCCTGTTTGCCTCAGTCTCCTGATCTATAAAATGAGCCAGAGAAAGAAATAGCAAACCAGTCTAGTATCTTTGCCGAGAAAACCCCAAATGAGGTCACAAAAAGTCGGACCCAACTGAAGAACAATAAAAAAGGTTTGTAGAGCATTTCACACATCTCATTTGTTTCTTATAATCTGTGATTTGGGTACTATTATTATTCCCATTTTGCAGATAAGGAAACTGAAGTTCAAATAGGTTAATCAACTTGCTTGTCCAGAATAGTATAGAGCCATACAACTAAAAAGAGATTGGAACCCAAATTTTCCTGATTTCAAGCTTGGCACTTTATCCACATGATTGCATTAGAAAGTGCAATCTATCCCAACTGGAGTCAATGAGCATACACTCACAAAACCCACCATATCTATCTGGCTTTGCATGAAGACATCAAAACATGCAGCACATCACATGTCTCTGGCCATCTTCTAGCTATCATCTTGACATCATTGCATGTACCTTCTCTCTTCCTTTTCCATCTCTTGCTCATGATCAAATCAATATTATGATTACTTCTGAAAAGCACACATCAATTTCTCTTTGGTTCTGCTCTCCATGCCTGTTGCTCCCTAGATGAAAACATCTTTCCCTTATCATGTTATCTCCTCCATTAAAATGTCTTTGAGGGGGCAACTAGGTGATGCAGTGGATAGAACACCAGCCTTGAAGTCAGGAGGACCCGAGTTCAAATTTGGTCTCAGACACTTAATGCTTCCTGGCTGTGTGACCCTGGGGCAAAGTCACTTAACCCCAATTGCCTCAGGGAAAAGAAATTTCTTTGAGAAGGGATTGCCTCAATTTTTATGTCTTGGTTCCTGACAAAGTAATCAGCAGGCATTAAGTACTTAATAAATGCTTTCATTCACTCTTTTGAATTCCACACTTGTGAACTTGAGTAAGTCCTATACTTGATATAATATTAGTAATATGCAAAAAGAGACAATGTTTGTAAAGTGCTTAATATAATGACTAGCACATAATAAGTGCTGAATAAAAACTTACTTCCTTCTCTCCTTCTTTGGGCCCAAGCTTCTTCATTTGGAACATGAAATAACTGGGCTAAATGATCTTCAAGGTCCTTCCCCCCAATTTTTTTCTGTGGTCCTACTACATAAGCTAAGTATAAATCCTGTTTACTACTCACTGAAATGATTCCTAAAAGACCTCTTGTTCTGGAAAATCTATACAAGCCTCACTTCAGACACTGAATGTTTTCAGAGCTAAACTAGAACTGCCAACCAGTGGTCATTTCTTGAGCAAAAAAAATCTATTGTGTATGAGGAACCAATGCATGATGTTAAGGGGTAGACAAAGCAGTGGAAGATAAGAGTAGCATCCTGGAGATCATTACAGACCAAGCAGGGGAGGGAATGAAAAGATTACCCACAAGACACCAGATAGTGCTTGGAGGATAAATTCCAAATGAAGGGTTCAGGCAGTAGGTACCAGTTTTAGAGGAAGAAGAGGTCCCTTTAGGTTGGGGTGGCCAGGGGAGGTTTCAAAGAGTAGAAGAGACTTGAGAGTGAAGGATGAAGAGGTTTTTGACAGGCTCATTTTAATAAGACTGTGTGGTAGAAAGAGTTCTAACCTCAGTTTGCTTAGCTGTAAAATAAGATACGAGATCTGAATTGGATCACTTTCAAGGTCCCTTTCAGCTTTAAATCTAAGATCCTATGTTCCTTAGGAACTTAAATAAACTTCAGTTTTTTTGTTTGTAAAGTGAAGAGGGGAGTAAAAACTTTTCAGGGTTGTGGTAAGGATAAAATGGATTAATACATGTAAAGTATAATTGTAAACATGTAGTCAGGCAGGTATGAGTGCTTCATGGGTTGCCTGAGTCCTTTTTCAATTCAATTCAATAAAAATTTAGTGCCAGGGACATAGATCCTTCTGAGTTGTGCATGTGAGCAATGAGGGTTCCGTACTGTCCTAACCTTTCTTGTTACACACAGGCACATGACCCATTTGTTTGACTAAAAACTTTAGTTGGGGGAGAGGGGTGAATACAACTAGGTGAAGTGGTGGGTAGAGAGCCAGACCTGGAGTCAGGAAGCCTCATCTTTTCAAATTCAAATCTGGCCTCAGACACTTACCAACTCAGTGACTCTGGGCAAGTCACTTAACCCTATCTGTCTCGGTTCCTCATCTTTCAAATGAGCTGGAGAAGGAGACAAATCTCTCCAGCATCTTTGCCAAGAAAACCCCAAATGGGGTCATGAAGAGTCAGCCGTGACTGAATAACAACACTGTGCCAGGCATTGGCCTGAGCTACATCCTGCAGCTGTAACCTGTAACTAAATAAGAATGCCCAAGATGCAGAGTCTGGGATGCTAAAGAATCAATACAGACTCATATGGGCCTCAACCCAAAAGCAGAACTTACTGTATAGGCTTGGTGTATAAATTGCTACCAAAGAGCAAGACAGGGGAGTAAGAAAGTATTTCAGAGTCAAAAGGCCTGGGTTAACTAAGTTCAAATTCTGGTTACTAGTTATGGCCTGTGCAATTAAATTACTTAACTCTTTAATTCTCAGTTTCTGGAAGATCTTCCTTCCTTCCTTTCCTTTTTCCTTCTTTAAATTCTTCCTTCCTTCTTTCTTCGCTTCTCCATCCCTTTCTATTTCCTTCCTTTCTTCCCTCTTTCCTTCCTTCCTTCCTTCCTTCCTTCCTTCCTTCCTTCCTTCCTTCCTTCCTTCCTTCCTTCCTTCCTTCTTCAGTAATATGAAGATTCAATTCAACTCAATACAATTAAGTACTTACTATGAATTCGGCATGGTACTGGGCACTAGGGCATATAAGAGACACAAAGAAAATAATTTCTTTTCTCAAAGAGCTTGAGCTTGAGCAGATAATAGTGTTTGCCCACAGGGTAAAGATCAAATAAAAAATAGGCAAGGCATTTTGTGACCATAAAAAAAATGTTTGCTGAATGGCATTATGTAAATATGAGCTTCTGTCATTACTGAGTTGGAATTCTCTGCATACTAGGAATGTTATCTATTAGGGATTAGAACACTCTGGCCTTTTTACACCATTCCAAGTTGGGGTTAATTGGCCAGAGCTTCAATGCTTCAGTGACCTTTGAAACTCATGGCTTTCTAAAGAGGTTTTAGTTTCCAGAACATCTTGGAAGTGGTGGCTTGTTCCCATTTGGGCTCACGGAATTCTGATGGGTCCCCTGATTGTGAACTGCATTCATAAGCCAAGGACACAGAATTAGGAAAAGCCACATCTGATCCAATCATTTGGGAACCTGGGATATGGTCAATTTTGCTTTTGCAGCTTTCAAAACAAAAGTTTTACTGATCATTTCAGGTGTCTCCTCCTCCATGAAATTTTCCCTGATCTTTTCATCCAAAGGAGTTTTTTTTTTTTTTTTAATTTTCCCCTCTTCAAATTCTCCAAGTTGGGGCAACTAGGTGGCTCAGTGGATAGAGCACCAACCCTGAAGTCTGAAGGACCTGAGTTTAAATGTGACCTCAGACACTTAACATTTTCTAGCTGAGTGACCCTGGGCAAGTCACTTAACCCCAAATGCTTCAGAAAAAAAAAATTCTCCAAGTGCATTTTGTCTGGATCTCTCCATTGTCTTCATAATATTCTATCTTTTCTTTATCTGGGCATGTGCCCTGTTCCCATCCCCATCTCGATAGACCATAAGCCCCTTAACAGCAAATTCTGTGACATTTTGCATCTTGGTACTCCCAGTATATAAAACAATCCTTTGCACATGGTATAAGCTTACGAACATTGGTCAAATTGATCCACACTTTGTGGCATGTTTTCCCTAAGATTGTAAAAAACTCCTGTGGTTACCCTCCTCACAGGGAGAAAAGCTGAGATAGGAAGAAAAACATCATCTTAGTCAGAGCTCAACATCAGTGGGAAAGCTTCTTGAAAACCACACCCAGTTCCCTGACTGTGGCTCATAGTTCCCTCGGCGATTTGCATGGCAATTTAGAATGCAGATGAAATCCAGGTGGGTTTCATTAAATTCTTTTCCCCTTTTTTCACATGTTGTGTGGATGACACCATGGAACCACCATGTGAAAGGTGTCCAGCACAGATGGATGGTGAGGGTAAGGATGAGGTACAGTTCCACAGAGACCAGGAATGGATATGGAACAAGTTATCTAAGAGTCACTGGGGTATCTAAGAAGTAGAGCACTTGTTCAATGGGGAGAAGAGGGGCTACAAGATACTGCTCCTGATTTTGCAGAAAGAATTATGTAAGAAAGCAGTGTCTTCAAGCATCTGAAGAACTATCATGTAGAAAAGGGTCTAGATATTCCCTCAGAACCCATAGACATTCTTAATGGGGTCCCATGAATCCCAGTAATGGATGGATGCTTAGATAGATTTCTTTGGGTCCATGAATTTGCATGGGAAAAATGATATGTTTATAATTGCTTTTTTTCTATAATGTCACACATTCATTGTCATTCAATTGTTTTTGCCATGGATAATGTGCTTCAAATTGCTGTGTTTCAAATTCTTAATTCTTAAGTGGGGGAGAGGAAGAGAGGTGATTTGGAGGTTAAAATTTTAAAAAATGTTAAAAATTGTTTTTACTTTTAACTGAAAAAATAAAATTAAATATAAAATTTGTTTTTAAATTGCTATTTTTTTAAAAAAGGAAAAACACATTCAAGCTTAAAATCAGGAATAAATATGCCATGTTCAACTTTTCATGACCCTATTTGGGATTTTCTTATCAGATTCACCTGAGTAGTTTGCCATTTCCTTCACAAATTCATTTTTAAGATGAGAAAACTGAAGTAAAAAGGATTAAGTGACTTGCCTAGTATCTCATAGCTAATAAGAATCAGGTTGGATTTTAACTCTGGAAGATGAGTCCTCCTAATTTTAATCCTAGTATTTTATCTATCACAGTGCCTAGCTGCCCTGATGTTATATATAAATGTTATATATATATATATATAAATATGGCGGGGTCTCTTGGGTCATCTATCATCAAAAGGGTCCAGGACACTAAAATGGTGAAGACTCCCAGTTCTAGCAGTTGATCAAAGAGGATGGTACCAGAAGCAAATAGGTGGAAGTTGCAAAGAGGCAATTGTAATCTTGGTTCAAGATAGAGAGCTATCCACAAGTGGAATGAATGAGCTACCTGAAGAAGAGAAAGGTCTGAATCTGAATCCTGCCTTGACACTTACTTACAAAGGTGACCTTGAGCAAGTGATTGATCTTCAAGTTTTAGTTTCCTCCTCTATAAAAAGGACTCTATAATAAGAGTCTCTGTGATATCAGCCTTTTTAAGATTCTCATGAGGCTCAATTGAGTTGATACAGATCACACACGTGGCAAACATTAAAGCCCTCTCCCCATCCACCCATCAGCATTATTCTCTCCCAGGACATCAAAGTGGATGACCACTTGTTAGGGATCTAGACAACTTCTCAGTGAGGGATGGGTTAAATCAAATAGGCCCCATGTGACTCTGAGACTAGGATTCTGTGGGCAAGCCTGTATGCTAATTTTTTTCAAAGCCATTTCCATGTCTAATGTCATTTAAGCTTCACAACAGCCCTTTAGGAGAGGCAGCCTGAACCATGATTATCTCCATTTTGCAAATGGCGAGCCAAGCTCTTACATGTTAATGATCACTACTTTCTTTGCTGAAATAAAGCTATCCCAATAATCTTAATACAAAAGCAACCACCTGTAATAGCTTAAAACTGCACTAAGACTTTTTGACACATTCTGTACTATAAAGTCACAACCTTCCTCACAAAAACTCAGCAGTGGTGCAAATAGTGCAGATACTTTTTTCCTATTTTATAGGAAACTGAGGCTCAGAGAGATGATGTTCAAGTGCATCTAATTGGAAGGGACATATCTGTGATCACACAGCTACTGTTTTTGAGTCAGGCTTGGGACAGCTAGATGGTACAGTGGTTAGTGCATCAGCCCTGGAGTCAGGAGGATCTAAGATTCAAATTCAGCCTCAGATACTTACTAGCTGTATGATTCTGAGCAAGTCACTTAACTCCTGAACCTAATGAATGAATTTGAAGCACATTAATGGATAATGTGCTTCAAATTGCTTGCCTTCTTAAGTGGGGGAGAGGAAGAGAGGCAATTTGGAAGTTAAAATTTAAAAGGAAAACATGTTAAAATTGTTTTTACCTGTAATTGAACAAATAAAATTAAATATAAAATTTGTTTTTAAATTGATATTTTTTTAAAAAAAGAAAAACAAATTCAGGCTTACAACCAGGAATAAATATTTAACAACCAACCCTCTGAGAAATATAAGCATAATTTACTTTTAAGTTTGATTTGTATTATTAACATTTTCCCAGCATCTAGATAACGTCTAGCTATTCTAACATCTAGATAATCAATAAACAATAAACCCAATCCTTTGCCTCAGTCAAACTGAGATTTATTAAAGACTTCAGCTCAAAGTCTCCCACTGCATCCACGGCTATTTCCAGTCATCCTGATCTATATCTTGCCTCTGGACCGAGATAGCTGCAGAGGAGAGAATGAGGCTGCTGACTTTGCACTGCCCTCCCTTACTTAAATCCATGTAAATGATCACACTAGAAATTCAACACTCGGCCCTCATAACCAGTGCTCTTACTGACCTCAGCACATCCTTAACTACAAACCTGGGTCTTTTAACTTTAAATCAGTATTCTTTCCACTTCACCAGCTGGTCCCTTATTGCCTGCTCTGACTCATTGAACTACTCAGAGTTGGAATAGACCCAGATCTCCCAATGCCTCTGATACTATCTCCTCATGGGACAGCTCAGTGGTACAGTGGATAGAGCACCGGGCCTCGAGTCAGGAAACCTGAGAACAAATCTGGCCCCAGAAACTTACTAGCTGTAGATCCTGGGCAAGTCACTTAACCTTGTTTGCCTCAGTTTCTTTATCTGTCAAATGAGGGGGAGAAGAAAGAGGCAAACCACTCCAGTATCTTTGCCAAGAAAACCCCAAATGGGATGATGATGACTCAGACAACTAAAATGACTGAACCCCAACTCCTAATGCCCTTCCCTTGCCACACTCTAACCTACCAGTGCTTGCCGCCCACACCATCCGGGTACGAGGGAATGGGTAGAAGGAATACAAAACCTGAGATTCAAAGCCCACCTCTGATGCTTCCTAGGGATGTGACTGTAGGCACATAGCTTATGGGCCTCAGTCTTCTCATTCATAAAAAAAGGAAATCAGACTTGATGGCCACGGGAGTCTTTTCCAGCTCTGAACCTATGGTCCTGTGGTCCAATATTGTTTATTGCCAGAGCAACAGGACTTGGCCATTGGCAAAGCCTTGCACCGGGCGAGGGGCCCTGGAGCCCCTCACTCAACACGTGTGCAGTGATTGACTGATTGAGAACACTCACAGGAAATGAGCAGTACTTTTGCTAAATATAGAAAGGGGGGATTTTCCTGGCATGGGGAGGGAATCTTGGAATTCAGCTGGCCAGGAAAGGGGCACAGATGAAGTGGAGAAAGGAGCAGACTTACTTAAAGGCACTAAGTTGGATTGGCTGAAGTAGTCACTGACTATTTAACATGTCCCTAGGTTCCTGGGAATCCACAACCCTGCTCAGAGCTGCCCAGATAGTTGTTGCTTCTTTTAGTCCTATGCTACACTTATGATCTCTATCTGAAAATCTGCTTATGGTTGTAAAGAGCACTGGGACTTAGTGAATATACCTGCAATCAGTATGACCTGAGTTTGAATCTTCACTCTTACATTTGAGCCTCAGTTTTCTTGCCTTTAAAATGGGGTTAATGATAGTCACATTCCCTACATCATTTTCATTTCAAGGGTAGCATTTTGTTCAATGAAGTGCTACAGAAATGTAACTTATAATTATGGTTCTGGTTGTATTGCCTGCCCTTTGTCTCAGAAGTAGTTGTAATGTGAAAGGTAACCACAACAAGGGGGAATCTAGGGGTGTCCGGCTCTCTGCTCCTTCTTGAACCTATAACTGCTTTACAAAATAATATCTAGTTGATCTTCATAAAATATCTAATCTTTGTGAAAGATCCATCCCTGTTCTCTCTCTTCCTCCCATCCCCTCCTACTGAGGTCCTTAACCCTTTAGTGCTAACACGATGCTACATGGAAGTACAGCCCTGGGGTTAGATACTATTTAACCCCTTTAAGAGAACTCCAAACCTTGCTCAGTGGCTTGGATAAACAAGAGGACTGCCGATGGCATCATTTTATTGGCATGAAAGGCCAAGACAGCTGGGTATCCTTCTATTGCAGGCAGAGTCACACTTTCTCCTCTCTGCCCAGGGCACTGATGCTGTTGCTATTCAATGGTTTCAGCCATGTCTGACTCTCCATGAACTCATTAGGGATTTTCTTGTCAGAGATATTAGAACGATTTCACCATTTCTTCCTCTAGCTCATTTTACAGATGAGGAAATTTGAGGCAAACAGGGCTGAATGACTTGCCCAAAATCACAGAGCTTAGATGGTGTCTGAAGAATGGATTTGAACTCAGGAAGATGAGTCTTCCTAACACAAGGGGCGAGACTTATCTTTTGTGCCATCCAGATGTCCCACACTGACATTATCTCCCCCAAAGCTGCTTCTGCCCTCACCCCCAAGGCCTCTCTGATATAGATGGGGTTAGGGAAGTCTCCTGCCCAGGGGAATTCTAAATCTTGCCCTGGAAGAAGGGGGAACCTCATGACCTTATGTCCCAAGCATTCCCCATCTGCTACTTTGACATTTATAGCGTGTGAAGATTGTCTCATGGATGGCACCAGCAATGTTTTCTGTGGTGAGTAAGGAGAGGGAACATCTTTGGCAGGGGCTGGCATAGCTACCCTAGACATTGCCAAGACACTTGGAATGGTGGTGAGAGGCTGGGAAAGGAGAGATGGGCTAGTCCTTTTGCAAGTTGAAACATCTGGAACAGCTGGCTAAGAGAAATAAACCGTGGTTTGAATTAAAGAGATGTGAGCTTGGGGTGGGGGGGCAGGGAACCATGTTTGTGCATGTTTGTGCATGCTCTTACAGATGAGCAGGATTCTAGAATCATCATTAGGAAGTAGATGGGATTGTGGAACACAAACCATAAATCGGTGGGGCGTGGGGGGCTCAGGAGAGTGGATAAGAGAATGCCAATTAGAATTATCAGATTGAAGATAGAGCAAGAGAGTTAAGGCCATAGCATAGAGGAAACTACCTTTGGGAAATATGGTAGAAGAGATTCTTGATTGACATAGGAAGGGAACTTACAGACTTCTTTCCCCACTTCCCCCCTCACCCCAATCTAGCTCTGAGTATGTAGGGTGAATAAGGCCAGCAAGCTCTGCTGGAGGCAAAAAAAAAAAAGCAAAGCAACACAAATGGATGTATTTGTTAAGTCGGCACTGGTTAGTTTGGTTGGCTACAGTACAGTGTTAATGAGGTCGAAGCTGCCAGTTTGTTCTTCATTTGGGCCAGTAAGCTCTGCTCAGAGGAAAAATTCAGTTTTGTGGCCACAGGCTACACCCCTAATCTTGGCCAACCATCCAGCCAAGTGTTCTTGGACACAAAAGGGAAAGAACATGAAATTCTTCAAGTTGGAAGGTGCTTTAGAGATTATTTCGTCTCAACTCACTACCCAAGGCCAGCCCCAATTCTTTTTCATGTAAATTGCAATCTAGTCATGCTTTGCTCAACTTGTCCTGAAGCTGATTTTTTGAACCCCTTCTCCTCTCTAATGCATGAATCCCCTCTATAGTTTCCCTGGAAGGTGATCATCTAAGATCTGCTTGAACCCTTGTAATGATGGAACTTAACATGAGACAAGAGCATTCCATTTTTGGACAGACTCAATTATTAGAAAACCAGATCTAGTTTCCTGCAACTTCTTGCTAAGTTATATGGAAAAGGTCTAATTATTCTTCTATGGAACAATCTTTCAAATGTTTGAAAATGATGATTTTTTTGTTCCTTTTAAATATTCTTGAGGCAGTTAGATGGATCAGAAAGTAGAATTGTGGATCTGAAGCCAAGAAGACCTGAATTCAAATCTCGCCATGGACATCCATTAACAGTATGACCACAGGCAAGTCATTTAACTCTGCCTTAGTTTCCTCATTTGTAGACTGGAGATTGTGAAAGCACCCATTTCTCAGGGATTGTACAAGTATTAAATGACATTTATGAGGTGCTTTTGCAAACCTTAACATATTATATAAATACTAACTATAATTATTGTTATTACTCTCCAAGTTCTTCTACTTCCTTTAAGCAAAAGGATGTATCATTGAGTCCCTTTACCATCTTGTTTAGACTCTCCTAAATGTTCTCAAATTTGTTAATTTCCTCTGAAACTGTGCTGCATAAATGGCCCAACACATTCCAGATGTGGTCTGACCAACAGAGAGCAGCGGATAATGTACCGAGAGTAACTGCTGAGAGAATCCACATGCACACACACACACACACACACACACGTGCACACAAATATACATATATGCACACACATGGGAAGGAGGTCCAAATTAAATATTCCATTGGCAGGAAGTCAGTCTTCATAGAGGAAGGACAACAAATTGGGACTCAGGAGCAGATTGTAAAGCAGAGAGTAGATGATGTACTAAGATCCAAGTGTATGTATGGTTGTAGCTAGGAGGGAAGCCTGGAACAATAATTAAATTGAGAAACACTCTGGAATGCATTTTTTCTTTGCCTCCATCCCTTAATCAAGCAAGGAAGTAAACATTTACCTAACACTTTTTATGCTCTGGACACCCTATTGTACATTAGAGACACAAAGACAAAGGTAAAACAGCTCTGCCCTCATGGAGCTTATATTTTAATGGAAAACATGACAAGTAGCTTGATATATATAAAACACACATGAAGTGAGTACTAGTCATCTTTGGAAGGGAAAGCATTAGAAACTGGGAGGACCAGAAAAGGCCTAGTGCAAAAGGAAATGGTAGAGCTGATATTTAAGGGAAAACAGGGATTCCAAGAGGTGGAGTTGAGGTTGGAGAATATTCCAGAAATGGGGATGGGGGATGGGGAGAGGAAATGCAAAGGCACAGAGAAGGGCCACAAAATGTCCTAAGTGAGGAATAACATTTGTTCTACATGGCCCCAGAGGGAATAATAAAAAACGAAGGGTGGAAATTATAAAGAGGCACATTTAGGTTTATTATAAGCAAGGACTTTGCAACAATTTGAGTAATCCAAGTGTGGGATGGACTGGCAATGGGGAAAAGTGAGTTTTTCCTCACTAGCAGAAGATTCAAGCCAAAACTTGTTCCAAACATTGTAGAGAGCATTATTGGGTTAGGGGTTAGACTAGGTGATCTCGGAGATCCCTTCCAACTCTGCTATTCTGTGATTCTTTGTCATTTATGCCCAAGTTGTTTCTTCCTCATTTTATGGTAGGAAGCCTCTAGAGTGTAGTCAGAAAAGCTGTATTGGAATCCAGATCTGCTTTTTTTAGTAGCGGTGTGACTGTAAACAAGTCACTTAACTTTTATGAATTTTACTTCTTGATATGGAAAATGAGGGAGTTGGACAAGGTGCCCTCAAAAGGGCATTTTTGACTTGAAATCTATATTACCACAGTCCCAACTAATCCTCCTATATAATAGCTCTCAAGGCCTTCCCCTTTCCTAGTTGTCCCTTTCTGGATCTTTCTCAATAGATGTCCCTAAAATGTGATACCCAAAACTGAACCCAGCAATCCAGATGTGATCTGAGGAGACATAGCACAGTGGGACCCCCAGATTGTACAGTGGACTGGAATCAGGAAAACCTGAATTCATATTAAGCCTCAGACACTCCCTAATAAGAGATTCTGGATAGGACACTTAAAAAAAAACCCTAACTCTGCATGCCTCAGTTTCCTCAACTGTAAAATGGAGATGATGGTACCACCTACCTTGCAGGATTGTTGTAAGAGACCAAATAACATAATATTAGTTTAAAAAAAGGTGTTCAGCACAGTGCCTGGCACATAGCATGCGGCATATAAATGCTTATTCCCTTCCCCTCGTTGTTCTCAACATAGAAGAACTCACCAACTTTCTGATTCATATTGAATTTACAAAACACTGAAACCCCCCCGATCTTTTTCACATAAACTACTCTCTACCCATCATTTTCCATTCATGTCCTTGTATTTTATTAACCTAAAGGTAAGACTTTTACATTTATCCCTATTAAATTTGGTCCAATGCTTCAAGCCAGCAAAAATATTTAACCAGTTTGTCATGAATCTCCCCCCTCCCCAGCTTCATATCTCATAGGAAAATTTGCTAAGAAGGCATTCTTTCCCTTTGTCTAAAACAACGATAACAAAATTAACCCTCATAGAACTTGTCATATTCATAGGGTATTCCACTGGGAATCTCCTTCCAAAGTGCCATCAAGCATTAATAACTACTCTTCAGAATCGGCTATACAACACATTCCACATCTACATTATTCTACTTTTTTCTAGTCCATACATCTCCACTTTTCCCACAATAGCAGCATGGGATATTTTGTCAAATGCTTTGTTAAAATCTAGGTGAACTATCAAGTAACCATTGATCTAATAACTCTATCAAAAAGAGAATGTTAGTTAGGAAGGACCTGTGCTGGCTTTTTGTGATCACTGCTTCCTTTTCTATACGTTCATCAATCATTCCTTTAATAAAGCTCCTGGAATTTCGCTACTAATTAGTGGCTTTCTGTTTTCCAACTCCATTCTCTTCCTTTTTTGAAAACTGGGGGACAGCTAGATGGTGCAATGGATAGAGCACCAGTCCTCAAGTCAGAAGAATCTGAGTTCAAATCTGCCCTCATTAACTATGCAACTCTGAGCAACTCACTGTATGCAAATTGTCTTGCCTCCAAAGCCAAAGCGGAACAATATTTTGTCCTCTTATTCCATTTTTTTCTTCTTTCGTATTTTCAAAGATCACCATCTGTGACTTAGCCATCACATCCACCATTTCTTTCAATACTCTTGGATGATGTAATTCATCTGGGCCTGGGGATTTGAACTAATCAAGAAGAGCTAGGTGCTTTCCAGACCATCCCCCCACTTATTTCCATGTGGACTTATTAAAAAGCATTGCAGATCGGGTTGCAATAATGCATCTGTCAGATCATCTCATAACCTTTTAACATTAACTTTCTAGAAATACATCCCCAACATAGCCAAAGAACCATCGTGTCTGGACCCAGGAGGCCTATGCCAGTTGACACCTGCCCTCAGCACCTGGTAGGGGGGCTAAGGAGAAAAAACATTTGAAGACAGCTGGAGCAGCTAGAGAAGGAAACCCAGTAAGAGCACTAATTCCTTCAAACAGCTGAGAGCATAATTCAGAAAGCCATGAAGAGAAAAATGCCCTGGTACATTCCTTGTGTTAATTGCTAGTGGCTAAGCCTTTCTCCAATGGCAGACCCTTCCTGTGATTGGTTTGGACACCACTTAGACAAATATAGAGAAATGGACTCAAAAGTGGGAGTAAAATGTCTTGGGTCCTAGCTTCCCCTGTGCCATTTAGTCACTCTGAAATTCTGGCCAAGTCACTTTTCCTCTCTCTGCCTCAGTTTCCTCATCTGTAAAATGAAAGTGTTGGACAAGATGATCCCTAAGGTGTCTTACAACCCTCACCTTCTGTTAACATTTGAATGATTTCTTCTCTCTTCTTTTGGATTGCTTCCTATTTCCAAATGGCTTTATTTGCTCTTTCTTAATTTAAATTTTTTTGGCATGGCAGTTGGGGTTAAGTGACTTGTCTAGAGTCACACAGCAAGGAAGTATTAAGTGTCTGAGGATGGTTTTGAACTCAGGTCCATCCTGACTCCAGGACCGTGGTTCTAGACACTATGCCATCTAGTTGTCTCTTCATTTGTTCTTATTAACTGCTCTCCCATCTTCCCAACCATTCACAACTCTTATTTTCTTCATGCTCTTACTCTAGTTGTCTGCTTTTGATCTATCAGGAAAGTTGCATACATCTCCTTTAGACAACTGTCACAGATTAAGGGGAACCTGACAATTGAATGCTGACCTGGGGTGTAGAACAGAGTGGAATGGAATGATGTTTGAAGGGATGAAGTTGAAGCAGAAATGGGACAAAGGGTGAAATAGAAGTTGTAGATGGACTGAATCAAATGTGGGACATGAGGCTGGGGCAAATATAGAGCGTAAGAGTGATCAGAGATGGGAACAAGTAGCATAGATAGGGAATAGGGTGGGACAGAGATGAGGCTTGGAGTGGAAGAAATACGGGAATTGCTTGGAGCAGAGATGGAGCAGAAATGGTAGGTCTATTGAAAAAGAGCCAAAAGCAAATATTATTTAACCAAGCTATATCTGCAGGACTCCAGTCTAGCTTTATTCCATCTCACTAAAGGGGCTAAACACCAAAGATTCCTAATTTAAAGTATTGAACCAGGCTCCAGCCATAGTGGAGACGAGTGCCAAAATCAATATGACAGAAATGTGGGGGCTGAGGGCTTATTATTTGCTGCTTCCTGCTCTCTCCCCCTATGAATATTGCTTCTTTCCTTTTCCCACCCCTGATTAGAGTAGCAAGACCCGCAACTATACTAGATCCCATTGGTTTAAGAATCATTTGTCAGAGGGAAAGACTTGAGGAGGCAGTGAAGGGATTTGTCACAGGTCTCCTCAACTCTGACTCTTAGCTCCCTTCAAAACTCAGCTCAAATTCAATCCTATCTAAGCTTTCCCTGCTCCTCCCCAACTACTAAAGCCTCAGCCTCCAAAATTCCTTTGTAATTTAATTTTATGTATTCACTTTCATGTGTATGTACCACCACCAAAAGCAAACATATATATAGGCACTCAGCGAATGCTTGTCAATTGATGAATTTGGTGAGTATTTGGAAATCATAACTTGTCCAGCAGATCCCACAACTCAATTCTGGCTATTCTCAACTAGTCTTAAACTAGCAGAATAAGCAGAATGACTCAATTTCTCCCCACACCACCTCCCATCCAAGGATAAACAAAGACTTAACCTTGGTTAGGTCTTAGTGTGAATAGAGCTGCCATTCACCCATACAGATTGTTTCTAAAGCCACCATTGGGCCTCCCCAAACCATTCTTCCAACAGGGGACAGTCTTTTGTTCCACTTTTTTAGATCAAGTTCAAAATAGAAATTTCTCAGAGAGAGCTAATATATTGACTTTACCTAAAACATATGGAAATATGTTTAAAAGGATTGTACATGTTTAACCCATTGTTTGCTGTTTTGGGAGGAAGTAGGGAGAGAGGGAGAAAAATCTGCAGAAATGTTAAAAAAAAACTATCTTTGCATCTTTTTGGAAAAATAATATACCATTAAAAATATTGACCTTAACCTCTCTAAAGCCCAGTTTTGTTAATAATAAGATGAGAGAGTTGAATTAGATGATATCCAAGGTAACTTCCAAAACTAAAATTTTATGCCTCTTATTCATACTACAGTGTAAAGGACTGACTGATGGTTGATTCTTTCTTGAGATCAGGTTTTTATTGGGGAACAGACAGAACAGTGAAGGTTCTAGAGAAGAGGTCAAGAGGACAAGAAAAGAGAGGCAGAGTATCCTGAAAACAAACATCCCAACTTTACATTTTTGTTCAGGGCCAGCACTGCACAGATGAAAGATACATTTCTCCATTTGTTAGTGAAAAAAAAAGACATATCCCTCAGGGCCAGAAACACAACTTTGATCTGCCTTCCAGACCAAAAGCAGACAAGCCAAGCAAAGCCTTGGAGGAGGAAGCCTCTGGTTTCCCTTATGCCTACACAGTCTATGCTGTAGCCAGGGCTGAGTCTGCTAAATCCTTCCCAGCTTTAACTCTGAATCCCAGGCAATATTAACATGAGGAAGGAATGGAGATGACACATACAGCTTGCTGTTTTTCCAAGGGCACACTGTGGTTACGGATAGGTCACGAAGTCAGAAAATGTCAGAAATCTGGATATTATCTAATTCTCTATAGCAGAGCTGTCAAATGAAGCAACCTTCAACACTCCCTCAACAGGATTAAAATATAATCAGGAAATTTTTTTAAAAATGTTTTTAAAAATACAACAATTTCTCATTTTATAAATCAACATGCAGTCCCAGTAATCAATTTTTATTTGAGTTTGACCCCAGTGCTCTATCCTCACACAGTCAGTGGGAAGACTGGAGTAGAACTCTGATCTCCTGAGCTGGGATTCATGGCAGGCATCATGGCAAGCTGTCTGTTCCAGAAGTCTTGTAAGCACTAATTTGATAGGTTAATATTACTTGTATATACATATACATAAATAGGTATGGCACATATATACATATACATATTCATGTATACACACATACATATGGATACTAACTGGGAGTGGACTATTTCTACTTCTTACAAGGATTTGATGTCTCAAATTACAGTGTTCGTGAGAGGGTTTCCCACAAAGTTAGGGTGGGAAGCAACTTTGGCAACTGACTAGTCCAGTCCACTCATTTTACAAATAACAAAACTGAGACGCAAAGAGAAGTGATTTGGCTAAGGATGCATAATTAGTGATGAAGTCAGATCTCGAATCTGAGTGTCCTCTCCTTCCTTCACCTTTTTTAATATTGCACCTATAACATGGAACTCTTGTGTTTAAAGGGAGGGCATGGGAGGGAAGAACTCTGATTAAATGCTCTCTTTCATTTTTCTTCACTCAAACATTAGCATAATAGATGTATGTAGATGTGTAATGATTAATCATTTATAAATACTGTAGATATGTGATAATTAATAAACATATATTAAGTACTATAGGTGTGTGATAGTTAATAAGCATATATTAACTACTGTAGGTGTGTGATAGTTAATAAGCATATATTAAGTACTGTAGGTATGTAATAGTTAATAAGCATATATTAAGTACTATAGGTGTGTGATAGTTAATAAGCATATATTAAGTACTGTAGGTGTGTGATAATTAATAAGCATGTATTAAAAACTGCAGATATGTGATAGTTAATAAGCATGTTTTAAACATTGTAGGTGTGGGAGAGTTGATAAGCATTTATAAATAATGTAAGTGTGTGATAGTTAATAAGCATTTATTAAATACTATAAGTATGTGATAGTTGATAAGCATTTATTAAATACTGTAGATATGGGATAGTTAATAAGCATTTATTAAATACTATAAGTATGTGATAGTTGATAAGCATTTATTAAATACTGTAGATATGGGATAGTTAATAAGCATTTATTAAGTGCTCACAATATATCAGGCATTGTGCTAAGCACTGTGATAAATAGAAAGGCAAAAGACAGTTTCTAACCTTGAGGAACTCACAGCCTAATGAAAGGACAACATACAAACCACTATGTGCAATAAGCTCTACAGAGAATAAACCAATGGCCACCAATTTTGTGGCATTAGACTTAGCTTTCCACTTTGGGTAGAATTCAAAGGACAAAGAAGTTTCTCTGACATCTTGGATTTTTGTTTTTGTTCAGTCATTTCAGTTATATTTGATTCTTTCTGACTCCATTTGGTGATTTCTTGGCAAAGAGTCTGGAGTTGTTCGCTATTTATTTTTTCAGCTCCTTTTACAGATGAAGAAACTAAGGCAAACAGATTTAGTGACTTGGGCAGGGTCACATAGTATTTGAAGTTGAACTTGAACTCATTCTTCCTGATTTTAGCCCAGCACTATATCTATTAACTGTGCCACCTAGGCATTTTCAGTCTTTATTTTATTTTATTTATTTATTTTATAGTGAGAGCTATTGGGATAAATGGGTACATATTCTACCTCCCCTGCAGTAGCCTATAGTCACCAGCATTTATATAGAGTTTTAAGGCTTGTGAAGTGCTTTATAAATATTATTCTAAATAATTCTTATAATGCCCTAGGTACTTTTATAATCTCCATCTTATAGATGAGAAAACTGAGGCAGAAAGAAGTTAGTTAGGTGATTTACCCAGGTTCACACACATAGATAGTATCTAAAGCAGGATTTGAACACAGATTCTAGGGCTAGGGTTTACTTCATTGTACCAACTAGCAACCTCTATAATAGATTTTATCAGCCAAAGAAAAGATCTTTTTATAAGTGTGAGACACAGAATTGGAACTGTCTTTGGGAGGGATGAGTAGGCATACACCCCTTGAGGTCAAAGACTCCTAGCACAGTGCGTGGTCTAGTAGACACTGAATAATTGTTCTTTGAATTAAATGGCAAATTCTCTCTCTAGGAATCAGCACCAATTCAGGACTGGCCTGGCTGGATTGGGAAGAAGACATTTTTCTTCAACCCTTCCAAGTTCTCCAAGCTCTCTACTCTGACCCATTTCCCCTTCTCTCCAAAGGAGCAGGTCCTCTGCTAAGGCACCCGCTGCCTTCACACTTCCCCCTTCTCACAGCAAAATCTGGTCTCTGGAAAAGCCCAGCAGAGGACAGTACAAATCTTTATCCCATTTACATTTTAATAGGAGTCAAAGCTCACATGGACAAAATTAGGGATAAAATGTTAGGTACTAATCACAGGAAGTCTTCTCAACTACCCTGAAATCAACAAATACAGTCTTTGACATTTATTATCTATGGGACTTTGAACCTCACATTTTTGGACCTCAGTATCTATAAAATGGAGAGACTGGACTGGATAGAGTCTAACTCTCAAAAGTCTCTTCCACATATAAATTGATTATCCTTAGATAGGTGCTATAATATTAGATAGGTGCTATAATATTAGATAGTTTTTAATACCCTTCCTCCTTGTTCCCTCCTTTTATCCTTTCCGCTCTTTTTTTCCTTCCTCTCCTTTACTTTTCTCCTCCCTTTCCTCCTTCCTTCCTCCATTCCTTTCTTCTCTTCTTCCTTCCTGCCCTTTCTCCTCTTCCATCCCTTTTCCCTTTTTCTCTCCCTTTCTTTATCCTTCCTTTCTTTCATCCTCCCTTTTACTCTTCCTTCTTTCCTTTGTCCTTTTCCCTTCCTTTCTGTATTTCTTTCTTCCTTCTTCCCTCCCCTTCCTCCCTTCCTTCTTTTTTTCTTTCTGCCCTACTCCTTGTTCTTACTATTCCTCAGATTTACTAAACACTCACTGTGTCAAGCCATTGTGCTCTGCAAGAGATATAAGGTTTGATAAGTCATATTCCCTCTCTTCATGGACATGTAGTCCAATGGATAGATGACAAACTTATAAATATGCTACATGACAATACATGATAAGTTTATTAAAAAGTTGAGCACAAAATACTGGATAAGGTATGAAGTGGTGGATCATTAATGACAGGATAATGGAAGGAAGCATCATTTGAATTAACCTAAGAGGTGAGTGACCACTTTAGTATGTGAAGAGAGAAAGAGAGAGACCCTTCTAAGCAAAGAGAATGGATATATGGAAAGGCGTGGAGAAGCTGAACACAGTTCTCCTTTCATCTAGTTTTCAAATATCTTCTTATACACTCTATAACAGACACATAAATTGCCTTGTACCTATTACCTAATGGAAACTGGTCTTTGGCCAAGTACTCATCCAAGCCAATCCCCATGGAACTTGCCACGGGAAAAAGGAACATAAAAAACGAGCCCTCCAGGTATAACCAAGAGCAGCATGCTACTTCAGTTCCCTTTAAGCTGTTCTGAAGGAGGGATGTTTTTCTCATTTCTGTAAAACTCTGCCTTTTCAATTAGTAGTGTGGTTCTATGTGGACATCAGCCAAACTCAGCAAGAAGATATTCAGCTTACTCTTAACTTCAAGGTAGCTCTCTCTGTGGGGATCAAATCCCAGGCTCTCAGCCTTCATTGTGCTACTGCAACCTCCAAATACACAGAAGAAAATATGAAGCAGAACGAGCATCTGACTTTAGATAAAAAGACCTGGATTCAAGTCTTGCCCTTGACCCTTACTGGCTCTATTACTTTGGTCAGAACACCAAAGTTCTCTGGACTTTGCTTTCCCTCATCTGGAGAATGGGATCCCACTTCACATGGTTGTTGTGAAAATCAAATAATATTGCATATGTGAAAGCACTGGGCAGGAACTAGCCAAGTGCCTTTTCTATCTATTAAATTTTCCTTGTCATGAGAATATCACAGAGATAGATTTACACGCTTCCTTCTATTCTCTCTCTCCTGGTCCCCATAGTGGCTAAGAGCACAAATTGATTAAAGAATCAGCCAATAATAGGAATACTATTTCTTTGCAACACAGCTAAATTCATTATTAACTTGGGATTTATAATTAGAAGGCACTTTAGGGATGATCTATCTCTACCCTCTCATTCTACAAATGAGGAAATTGAGGCTCAGAGAGGAAAAAATAATTTGTTCACAGTCACACAACCAGGAAGTAGAAGAGCTGGCTTTCAAATCTCTACCCTTGGATTCTGAATCCCATGTTTTTATGCTGTCTCTAACTCTCCTTCTAGTTATTACCCATTCAGAGATTGAACCAATGACCATGACCCCATTAAAACTACACTCAAACCAGCTTGGGAGGTGGGTCTTATGCTAAGTGGAAAAAAAGAAAGTGGTCTGTTTCTATCATGATAAAAGCCAAAAAGACAATGAATAAGCAGTGGCTTTTGTCTTGTTGCCCATACAGTAATATAATACTCCTTTAAAGAGGAAGTGGGAATTTGGGCAGCTCAGGAGGCTGGCCAAGGGGAGCTGGGCCACTGGTTTCAATCCAGTTCCAGATGGTAGACTGTCAAGAAACTCTTGCTATCTAAATATTCATTCAATAACCAATGTGTAAAGTGGGTGGCTGGTCTCAGGCTCATTGGGAATAGATTGATGTGGCTACCTCACCCCCAACCCCCCCAAAATTCAATCATCTCTGTTTGCAGTAGCATTAGAGAGAAGGACAAGAAGTTCATGGAAGAATCTGGTGTTCTTTGGGTGGCACTTCTAGAAAATAAATGCAGATAGGTAAGGAAAGGGCATGAGTTGGGGGCAGCATTCTGCTGCTCATGCTCATGTTCAATCCATAATGTGTAGCTAGGACTCTAAGTCTATCCATCAGTCATTTAGGCCCCTTGGATTTGAAAACAGACCCTTAATACAAACAATGAAATTCAGAAAACAGTGCTTTTGTAATGAAGAGCCAAGTGCAAGGGTAAGTTGGTAAAGGAACCAGTGAAATTAGGCTGAAACTATTTCTTAGTAAAGGGATATGCTATAACCTCCTCCCCCGCCCCATTTCTTTGAACTCAGAATGCTTCACCATCATATTTAAGACCTCATTTCTCTGGCCAAAGAATCTGTGGCAAAGGTCAAAAGAACTGGAGGATTTATTGAAAGATGTAGACAAGAATCCCAGAGCCTTGGGAAACTCACTGAAGTGCATGAATAAATATTTATCTAACAAAGTATGATTCTTTTCTATCAGATGGTTCATTTTTAATCCTTCCAGTAATTCTGAAAAATATGTGGGCCATTCTTAACAGTTTTCCAGATAAGGAAAATAATAGTCAGAGGTAAAATAATTTTCTTAAGATCACACAGTTCACTAATAATGGAAGAAAATACCCAAGCGCCCTTTCCACCCAGGCTAGTGTTCTTTCTGTGAGATTTATCTGATGAAGGCTAGCCAACATTGGACCCAATGCTATTGCTACATGACTTGGAGATCACAAATCCAAAGTGGGAAGGGACCTAGAAATCTTGAAGTTCAACCTCATTTTAGAGATTCAGTTTACATTGCTGAGAATGGGGACATGGAAACATTGTACCTGATTCTCATGATTCCCTGATCCTTAATTTGGTCATCTGTAAAATGGGAATAGCAACACTCACTGAATTTTTGTCAGAGCTAAAATCTATTTGTAAACCTTAAAGTGATAAAGAAAAGTAAACTTTTATAATTATCTATTAATTATCTATGAATAGCCATGCTTCCCTCTGTCCTGCATGTTCAGCTAAATTAATTCAAATGCTTTATCTATCTTTGTACAATAAAATGTTATACCTGGCCCACTATCAGAGGAATCTGGGTAGCATAGTGAATAGAGCACTGGGCTTAGAGTCAGAAGTTCGAATCCCTCCTCAAATACTGTTTTCTGGGCAAGTTACTTTTAATATCTGTCTGCCTTAGCTTTCTTAACTGTAAAATGGAGATAATAATACAACCTACCTCCTTACTCTAAGGCCCAAATGAGATAACATTTGTAAAGGGATTAGCAAAGCGTTTGTCACATGGTAGTGCTTAATGAATTCTTGTTTCTTTCTATCCAATATGATATGAGTGATTTTTGGTTTATTGTTTGTTTTCAGTTATGAGGACAGCTTAATGTAATAGAAAACACACACACACACACACACAATTAATATCAAGAAACCTTGGAGCAGCAAGGTGTGCTCAGTGAATAGAGCACTAGTCCTGAAGTTATAAAGACCTGAGTTCAAATCTAGCCTTAAATATTTAATATGCTGGGCAACTCACTTAACCCCAAATTGGTTCCTTCGTATTCTCTCTCCACCTCGAAAGAAAGCAAAAGATTCAGAACCCACCTCTGTAATTTAATATCTGTGTTACTGTAGTCCACATTTGGTGCCTCAGTTTCTTCATTTGTAAAATAGGAATAAAAATAGCCATCCTACCTCCCTTCCCAGGGGCATTTTGCTGAAAACTCAATATATCATGTAAACTATTGCTATCAATAATTTTTCATGGAGAGAAACTGTGGCATAGCAAATAGAGAGACAGTCTTCAGCCAGAAGATCTGGATTCAAGTTCCTCCATGGTGACTCTGGACAAATCACTCACCATTTCAGTGCTCTAGACAACTCCCTTAGTTGAAGACAAGGGACCCATCTTTGCTGGTCAAGGGAGTTTCACGCAAGGGATTCCCTAAACTGATGAAATCATAGTTCTGTTTTTTTTTTTTTTAATTCTTCTAATTATTTTTAATTTAATTCTTTTAATTCTTCTTTAATTTAATTCTTAAATTAAGTTCTAATTTAAATTTAATTAATTCTAATAAATTTAATTTTAATTCCCAGATCTCCCTCTTACCATTAGCAAGAATATGAGAACTCGTCAGCTAGGATATGAGGTGTGACATTGTTTCTCTCCCATAATTGAAGGGAAAGGCAATTCCAGCCAATCCCCGCTCAGAAGTAGCAGACAGGAAAGCCAGAATTCCTCTTACCTCCTCCAGTTTCTGCACACGTCCCATCAATTTTGTGGTGACTGAGTGAAGTTTTAAAAGATCCAGGCCATAGAAAGCCCCTTCCAGCATGTCTATGATGGTAGAAAGCTGTGGAACAAATTGAAGTTGAGTTAGACATTGTATACAGTAACAGCAACATTGTATGATGATCAACTATGAATGACTTAGCTCTTCTCAGCAATACAGTGATCCAAGACAATTACAAAGGATTCATGATGAAAAGTACTATACACACCCAGAGAAAGAACTAATACAGATTGAAACATACTATTTTAACTTTTTTTCCCCATGTTTTCTTTTCTTTTGTTCTTCTTTCACAATATGGAAATATGTTTTACATGATTGCACATAGATAGATATTGAGTGGCTTACCATCTTAGGGAAAGGGAGGGAGAGAATTTGGCACTCAAAGTTTTATAAAAACTAAATGTTAAAAATTGTCTTTGCATGCAACTGGAAAAAAGAAGTTACTATTAAAAAATACTATTTAAAAGAAAAAAGTTGAGTTAAAAAGAATGAAGGCTTATAATAACTGTACCACCAAGAACGAGCTTCTTTCCATTCACAAGAATACTTTGGAGGCCAAGTGTACAGTTCCCTGAGTGGGAAGTTCCCAACACTTTGAAGAAAAGCAGAATATACATAGTCCTGACGAGAAAGCCAAGCCCTATGCATACTCAGTCTCCATGAAGTCAAGGAAATGGGCCAGAACAACAATGTTACTGTGTTAAGCTCTCCAGCTTATGACAGACATTAAATAAAAGATTGACTTTTATGATTCTCAAATGACACAAGGCCAGCAATGTGGTAAGTTCCATGAGGTCAGTGTGTCTAATCCTATTGTATCCCCCACCATTCCTCATACATCAAAACTATTCAATAAATATTGTGGTATAATGGAAAAAGTCTTACATTTGGTAATCCATGTTTCAATCCTGTCTCTGTTTTTTCCTGGCTGTAAAAGTGACTTTGAGCAAGTCATTTAATGTCTGTGGGATTTTAATCTCCTCACTTATAAAATGAGTGGTTTATGCTGTACTAAGTGGTCTCCAAGTTCTCTTCTTTAGCTCTATGATCCTTTTTATTGTAGGAATGAATGGAGCTTCCAAGATCAAGAAATCTCCTCTATAATATTTTATGTACACTTAATACACAATTTCAAAAAAAAGTGCTTCTAAAGCAATCAGTTTCATTTTCTCCTGAAGGTTCAAGAAGAATGAATTATAGATCTGTCAACCATTCACTCAATGTTTATTAAGCACCTACTATATACATATACATATACATACATATATATGTGTGTGTGTATATATATATATATACATACATATATATATATATATAAAATTATTGGGTTAAGCACTAGGGCTAAAAAAAAAAGGCAAAAGGTAATTCCTATCTTCAAGGAGCTTGCAATCTAATGGAAGAAATAACAAATTAGTAAATAAGTATAAACCAACTAGATACAAGACAAATAGGAAATAATCAACAGAAGGAAGGCACTAAAATTAAGTTGAAAAAGACTTCTTGGGGCAGCTAGGTGGCACAGTGGCACCAGTCCTGAAGTCAGGAGGACTTGAGTTCAAATCTGGTCTCATACACTTAACATTTCTTAGCTGTGCAACCCTGGGCAAGTCACTTAACCCCAATTGCCTCAGCCAAAAAAGAAAAAAGACTTCCTATAGCACATGGGATATTGGTTAGGACTTAGGAAGGTCAGTAATCAGAAAGGAGAAGGGAACACATTCCAGAATGGGAGACAACTAGAGAAAATGCCCAGAAGTTGGGAGGTGGAATGTTTTGTTCATGGACCAGCCAGGAGATCAATGTCACTAGAGCCAAGAGTACGTTGTGGAGAATAAGGAATAAGAAGACTGGGAAGGGATGGTAGGTAGAAGAGAAAGATAAAGGCCTATACCAGGGTAGTGACAATGTCAAAAGAGAGGAAGGGGCATATTTGAGAACTGTTGCAAAGGTGAATCAATAGGCATTCGTATAAGGGAGAGAGAGATAATGAGAAATTGGGAATAATGCCTAGATTTTGAGCTTAAGAGGATAGTAGTACCCTTGAGAGGAATAAGGAAGGAAAAAAGGGTGAGGCTTAAGGGGAAAGATCATGATGTCAGATCATGTTGAGGTTAAGATGTCTTACTGGGCATCCAGTTTGAGGTGTCTGAAAGGCAGTTGAAATCGTGAGATTGGAGGTCAGCAGAGAGATTGGGGCAATAAAGATAGATTTGAGAATCATCAGCATAGAAAGGGTGACTAAATCCATGGAAACTGGTGAGATCACTAAGTTATATAGCACAGAGGGAGAAGGGAAAAGGACTTAGGATAAAATTATGGGAGATACACATGGTTAGAAGGTGTGATCTGGATGAGGATTCAGCAAAGAGATTGAAGATAAGTAAGAGAAGAACCAGGAGAGAGCAGAATCCAAAAAACCCAAGGAGAAAAGAATATCCAGTAGAAGGTAACCAATATTGTCAAGAGCTGCAGAAAAGTTGAGGAGAATGAGACTTGAGAAAGGGCCATTGGTCCTGGCCACTAAAAGATCCCTTTTCTTTAGAGAAAACAATTTCAGTGGAATGTTAAGGTCAAAAACTGGATTGTAAAGGAATTAGGCAAATGGAAGGAGAAAGAACCTATTGTAGGTGGCCTTTTCAAGGAGTTTAGCTACAAAGGGCAGAAGAGATGATAGCTAGAGGGAAGAAAGGAGCAAGTGAGGGTTTTTCAGGTTGGGCTAGAGATGGGCATGTTTGTAGGCAGTAGGGATTGAGTTAGCAGACAGAGAGAGATGGAAAATAAGTCAAGAGTGGGGATGACACAGGGGGCAAGCTGTTAAAGAAGATGGGCTAGAATGGACTCATTGAACAGGTAGAGAGGTTAGCCTTGGTAAGGAGTAAAGTTCTTTCATCATGTAAGACAGAGAGGAGACACAGAAACAAGGAAGAGAAAGTGGCAGGAGACATATGAGTAACAGGAGTTGAAAAGAGGTTGTTTATAGCATATGGCCTCTGAAAATTTGAGCACATGTCTTCAGCTGAAAAAGTGGGGAGAGGGGGAGCTAGGGAAGAATTGAGAAGGGATGAAGAGTTTTGGAAGAGTCTTGGTGGAGAGTGAGACAGTGAGTTGATAAAGGAAGTATAGTAAGGTTGCCTAGCAGCAATGAGGGACCAACTGTGGTTATGTATCATAAATTTGTAGTGGATGTAGTCACATAATTTTGTCCATCTTTCGTCATCAGCCTTTGTTCTCTTTCCTACCATCTGTGTGACCTTGTGTGAACTACTTTTAACCTATGTCTTCTTTTCTACAAAATTAAGGGGTTTGCTGAGATGATTTCTAAAGTCATTTACAGTTTTAAGTTCTATAGTCTGCTGGCCCTTTGCATAGCTGGCTATACTAACCCAAATGAAGAAACCTGATGATATGTAGTTTCTCCCCTTCTAGATTCTTTAACATCCTCCCTTTCATCTAAGTTCAGATCTGGTAGAAGAGGTTTCTGAGTTCCTTGCTACAGATGGAACATTCACAATGTGGGTTTCTGCAGAAAGAGGTAACACATATTACATCAGGCTTGATGTGTTTGCAAAGTTATCCTATCAAAGACAATTTAGATTTCTTCTGCTTAGGCCAGAAAATGGAACAGAGACCAATAAGTGAGAGTTATGGGGGAGATAGAACCCAGTTTGACATAAGGAAAAACTTCCTAACAATTAGAACTGTCCAAAAATAGAACAAGCTGTCTTGGGGGGGAGGGGGAGGAAGGGTAGTGAATTTCCCATAATTGGAAGACTTAAAGTTTAGCCAGAAAGAGTATTTATTGGAAATGTTATAAATGTTAGGGTGGGAATACATGACCTTGAGGTTCTTTCCAAGTATAAATCTATGGAAATAAAATTCAAATAACTGCTAAATTGCACCCCATGGAAGAATCATCCTGGGGATAGCATAATAAACATAGAATTTAAGGAAATGTTCTTCTCCCTACTTATTCTCAGCTCTTTTCTGGTCCTCATGGGCTGAACATCTTAGGGACACATGGATTGCCATATGGAGAGGAACCTTTCCTCCTTCCCATTAGGATGCCTCTATTCAGAATGAGGGCTGGAATCATTATGACACCAGAGTTTATTTAAAATGCCTAATAATAATGGCATGGTCCTAATACCATTTCCTAAGAGTACATTTTAAATGCAGGGATGAACTTATATAAGTTTATATACTTAGAACAAACAGATATTCAAAGGGAAATAGAGTTTAAAATCCTGGGCCAAACTTGGGAACTCTCTCAGGTACAAGGTAATGCTCAAGAGTTTTCTAACCTCATTGGGTATCACTGAAATATGGGACCTCTTATACCTTGGAACCAACAGCCATTGTGCTCAAAACAGATAAAACTGTGCTGCTTCTTCATCTTATGATTTCTCCTTCTTGCAAAGAGCAGCCCAACCAGGGTTCGGTTCCTATTTCTTCATTCTTCTCTCTGGTCAAGAACTCAGAGATCTTTGGGGTAATAGGATCTGGAAGCAATTTACAAATCAAATCTCTGTGGTCTTCATCTTTATGGGTAGTAACAGATCCCTTCCTTTGTGACTCATGAAGGATTATATCATCAATCAACAAATCATCCTTGAGCACCAGTGGAGAGGAACAGTATCACTACCTCTGGAGTTACTAGAAATCCAATCCTTTCAAATCAGTCCACAAAAGATTAAGACATGATTATGGAACCCATTCTAGAAAAGGAGACCAGAAATCTAGCTAGGCTAAAATGAGTAATCCAAAGTACTATAAGGAACAGGCTTTCAAAGAAGGGATATGTCTCTGGAGTGTTTATCAAGCACTTAACCATTAAACTAGGCATTTGTCCTTTACAGAGAGCTTTTCTCAATCCGGTTAGACTTAATTATGGTTTCACAAATATAACATATGATAGAAGGTAGAAATGATATTGACTTTTAAGTGATAGAGCCTGGGTTTCAATATTGCCTCTGATGTTTGCTTAATCTCCTTATACTTTAGTTTTTTTCAGCCATACAATAACAGGGTTGGATTAGATGGCTCTTTAGCACTAGACCAAAGCTCAAATCCAGATTGTATTTTGATTTACTATGATTATTATATATTATATTGTAAATTAACAATAAAGGTATGTTTATTAGTTTTGATTTGTTATTAATATTAGTGTTTTCATTTATTATAATTTTGGACAAGTCACTTTCCCTCTCTGGACCTCAACTTCCTCATCAGTAAAGTTAGGGAGTTGGACTAAATTATTTCTAAAGTTTTTTGAACTTCAAAATCCTATAATCCTCTCCTGAAATCCTGTCATACCTCCTTTGTAGCATAGAAATGACTCTGGGTTTTGAAGGATTTTGAAAATATATGAGTGGTGATTGATAGAGGGAGCAATCACTCAGAGATAATTCTAGGATTTTGAAGGATAGTGGGGGCCCATAGAGTGTAGGTTCTGAGACATCTAAAAAGGAAAAAAATAATAATAGTAATAATAATAATAACAACAATAATAATACCTAGCATTTATACAATGCTTAAAGATTTCCAAAGATTTCCAAATTTAGATGCATTTAATCCTCACAACAACTATGTCTATAGAACATACATATGAACAACCAGAAAGGACCAGAAAGATGTAAATGATTTGTCCACAGTTACACAACTAGTAAATTACTGAGGCAGGATTTGAACCCAGGTTAGCACTCTTATCTGATGTGTATGGGTCTGGAATATGTAAAAGAATAGTGGACTGTGTTTGGGTTATTTGAGAACCAGCTTTCTGTCTGAAGAGATGTCACCAGGTAACTGAATGGCTTCCAGTCCCGAGCTCCTGAATTTTTTTTGCCTGAAACAACTCACACAGGCTGTCCACTAAGTGTGGAGAAGGGGTGATCTGATCTCTGTGTAAGAGAATGCCCTTGGTCATGAAATCATGGATCTTTGGGAAATTCAAGTAAAAGAAGGGCAACCTAGCAGAAAAGAGATAAAGAGTCCATCTCAGTCTGGCTCAAGCTCTGCCCCAGGCACATTGCCTGTGGGACCTGGCCTCAGCAGACCAGAAAATTGTTTTAAGTTCCTAACAGCTACCAAGGTAAAGAGCTTCCTTATTAAGAGTTATGTCACTAGCCCTGAAGTCAGGAGGACCTGAGTTCAAATCTGGTCTCAGATACTTAATACTTCCTAGCTGTGTGACCCTGGACAAGTCACTTAACCTCAATTGCCTCAGGGGGAAAAAAAGAGTTAAGTACACAATAAAATCATAGATCTTTGCTACCATCCTACTTCTGACCCCTAATGGTGCCAACAACATTGAAAATGGAATTGCCTCTCTCTCCATTCAGCCATCCTACTTAGAGTGTTATTTCCAGATAATTCTGATCTTGCACAATTCTTTCTCAGAAACTCACTATAATTCCTAATTAGCTCTTGTGGCCTAGATTTGGACTTGTATAGCCTTCCCAACATCAATCTCTGTTGTTCCATCCCCATTCCCAGCATATCCTGATCAGCCCTGAGTGTTCCAAGAGAAATGAAAAGTTCCATTCTGGGACAGAAGGAAAGGGCTCACATCTTCTACATCATGGCGCAGGGGAAAGAAGGCAGAATTTGGAATCAGAGGGCCTGGATCTGGATCCTAGCTATGTGCAAGTTCTTTCTTTTCTGTACTTCCATTTCCTTATCTATAAAATAATGGAGTTAGACTAGAAGCCTTTTAAGAGTCCCCAAGATTCTAAATCAATGGCACCGTACCTTGAAATCATGGGCATCTGCCTCTCGCAGCTGTTTCAGCCTGAAGTCTCCCTCACAAGGGTTAAGGGCTGATGGTGGAGCCACACAGGCACACTTGCAAGCTGGCCCGGAAGTGATTGTCTCCACGGTGTAAAAATCTTCAGCTCGTGAAGTTCCTGCATTGATTCTTTGGCAGGCATCTCTGCCCAGAGGTCTCACCACACACTTACACTGACAATCTGAACCTTCTGTGACAGCTTTTACTTTGTCATAGTCTCCTAGTAACTATAAGGGAGAGAGAAAAGAGGGAGGGAAGTAAGAAGAGAATGAGAGAGAAATGAAGAAGAAAGAGAATAAAAAAGAAAAAGAGAAGAGAGAGAAAGAGAGATAAAAAGGGGAAAGAAAAGAGAGGGAAAGAGGGGCAAAGAGAGGAAGAAGAAAAAGAGAGAAGAAAAAAAAGAAGAGAGATGAAAGAAGAGAAAGAGAAGAGAGGGACAGAGGGGGAGAGAGAGAAAGGAGAGGAAGAGAGAAGGAGATGGGGAAAAGGAGAATGAGAGAGAGGAAGAAAGAGAGAGACAGAGACAGAGACAGAGACAGAGACAGAGACAAACAGAAAGCAGAGAGAGAGAGAGAGAGAGAGAGAGAGAGAGAGAGAGAGAGAGAGAGAAAGAGAGAGAGAGAGAGAGAGAGAGTTCAAAGACTGTCAATGGGTTTTAAAAACTTTGCATGTCTCCATTAGCTAGTCAGACATCAGACAACTTGAAGTAAATAGATCAGTGACATAAAATGCTGACTCTGACATTTCTTTGAAGCTTCTCAGATTTCTGCTCTTGCAGGTTTTTTTGGAAAGAAGTTTATCCCTGGATTCTTTGCCTTTCATCATTTAAAAAAAAAAGAATCAGTGAAACCCACTACCCATTTACTAGCTTTTGCCTTCAGCTAAAGATAAGATTTAGGTAAGGGGGTGAAGGAGGAAGCTGACAATCTCTCTCTCTTTTCCTCTTTCCCTTTCTTTCTCTTTTCCTCCCTCCCTTTCTTTCTCTCTTCCCTTCCTTCCTTCCTTGCTTCCTCCCTCTCTTCCATACTTTCTTTCCTTCCTATTCTTTCTTTCTTTCTTTCTTTCTTCCTTTCTATTTCCCTCCCTCCCACCTCCCCCCCTCTTTTTTTTCTTTCTTCCTTTCTCCTGGTTAAGGCTTGATTTTTCTTGATTTTTCTATGCACATGAATGCATAATTCAGACTACAAAAATAGACTGCTGAGTTTCACTCCTCCTACAATGTGAAACATTTCCTTTTGAGAGCTCCTCTCCGAAAATCTCCTAAGGAAAGAAAACATTAATAGCATGTTTTCAATATTCCTTGTCCCCAGGCAATTGCTAACCAAATCAGAACCTATGTGAGAAGAACCAGAGAGAAGTTTGGTCTAAGTATCTTCCCTTTTTCAAAGTCTTCTTCACATCCACAAATCAATGACCTTTTCCAGGAATGGAAAAGATTTTCATTTTAACTACCTATCCCACCGATCACCTGCTACCCTAGCAGGCATTCTGCTGGGTCAAGTGGAAATGTTGTTGGAGGAGGCATACTGTCTGAGTAGAACAAGGCTTGTAATGTTTTCCTTAAGAAGATTAGGTTTCTTCTAATAATAATATTTGGTTTAGGGATGTTGTCAAATACAGAATGGATCAGTGGAAAATGGAGCTTTCGTTCAAGATGACTTAAGCTGCATGTCTTTGCGGGCTGACAGTAAATTGTAGCTTTCCCTGAAATCTTGCCTGGAATCTGACAGATTTCTTCGTTAAGGCGCTGAGTGGATTCCTTCCATTGGAGGAGTATGGATTTTGGAAAAGTTGTGGGGAGAAAGTATTCAAAATTTTAGATAGACCATCATAGATTTATGTGGAAAGATTCAGGGAAAGAAGTGTGTGGAGGAGTATATGTAATACACAAATGATAATAGTAATAGCTGACACATATCTTGCGCTTTAAGATTCACTTACATTATCTCAAGTAAGGATAGGAAGGTCAATCAATTTCCAACTGGAGTTAAAAAAAAAAAAACAACGTTCTTTGTAGGGAGAAAAGCTAATAGGGTTCTATGGCTCCAGCACTGTCAGTGTTATGGGGGTAGGGGGTCCAGATCTGCACTAACACTCTCCTGAAAGAGAACACCTCCCACACATCATCATGAATGTTTGGCTGAGCATGAAAGGTTCAGGGAGTATTAATCCCTCGAGGATTGTCACTGCTTGTCCATCTGTCACTTATTCCCCTGTTTCCTGGCTGTCATACATTTTAAACAGACTGGGGTGGTCTGTGGATGTATTCTGTATCCACCTGTTTTTCCATCACACAGAGTCCAGCTTGTCAATCATATCATCAGCTTCTTGATCACTCTGTACTTTTTTATTTTTCTTTTTTGCATTCTCATAGTTTTCTCTCCTCGACCTGTCTGTCTCTCACTCCGAGCAACTGTTGGCTGCCTCTGGGAGTCTGGTGACCTGTGTCTCCTAGCACAGCCACCTGGGTCCCCTGTCTAAACCTCGGTCACTAAAGGCAAGAGAAGACTGGATTTCTCAAATAGTTTTAACCACAGACATTTCTTTGTCTATGTCAGGATGCTGTGGGACTTCCCTCCCCCTCTCTTCTCCTCTAACAAACTTGAAAGAGCTTTCTGATTTCAGGATACAGGATGAGCCATATCCCCAAACATCTCTTATAAAAACTCTCCGAAGTAACCCGTCACCTTACTCCTTAGGGAAACAAGAGTTGCCTCACAAACCCCCTGAGATGCCCCCTTCCATGCACCCCCCAAATTCTTAATGTCCCATCTCCACCGAGGACAAGCAAAGAAGATGGCTGTTGGGCAGTGTCTCACCTGAGATAAAATGTTCTCCTGGTTGTCCGCTTCGTTTTGCAGGGTTTCGTCCTCCGTGGGTGCCTCGGTCTGCAGATTTGGGGGCTCGCTGGACCCTGTAGGGGGAGGGCTGGACTCTTGACCCCGGGCCACAGCCAATACAACCCAACAGACCAATATCAATTGCTTAGCCATGAGGGATGGGGCGGAAGATGGGAGCAGCGCACCTGAGGGACCTGGCGAAGGGGTGGGGGGAGGCAAAGGGAGGGAGAACGCTAAGAAGGGGTTAAGGAGAGATCCGTGTGTTGGCTGGAGGCGGGGAATAACGGTTCCAAGCGCCTTCTCGGGTTAGGTGCGGGTCGGGGGAGCGGGAAGGTGCGCCCTAGAGCCCTTCTGCATCTCCTGCCTTCCGAAAGCAGTCCACAATTGCAGCAGCAGCAACAGCAGCAGAAGCAGGAGTCCCGAATGGAGAAGCGCACCGGATCCTAGAAAGGCGCAGGGGCCCGCCTGGGGGAGGGATCAGGTGGAAGCTGTGCCCCTCGGCTGAGGAGAGGTGCGGGGGGAGGCACAGGCAGGGTGCGGACCCCCTAATGCCACCCAGGAGGTGGCAGCTCAGGCTGCAGGGCTGGGGGCGGGGACCGGGCAGCGGCAGCGACTGAAGCAGCCCGGGCTTCTGAAGCCGGCTAAAGTCGGGCTGCAGCTTAGGTGGAGGGCTACGAGAGGGAGGGAGGGAAGGGGGCAGGGAGACAGGGAGGGAGGGAGAAGGGGGGGAGGCCGGGCCGAGAGGGAGGGGCGGAGTCTCTATTGTGCTTCTGCCCAGGGGATGCGGCCAGTTAAAGAGAGAAGGCTGGGGAGTGGGGAGGAAAGGGGAGGGGGGCGGAGGGGAGGGGGGCAGAGAGCTGGCAAAGCTGTGTGGGCAGGAGAACCACTTCACCCCCGAGTCTGGGTATATGTGAACACGTCCGAGTGTCTGGAACTCTTTGTTATTGTGCTTGTCCATTCCCCTCATCCCCATCTCCTTTTAGGGTCCCTCTGTGAAGTTGGAACGAGTCTCGGGGCAAGGAGCGCACGGGCGAGGCACCTCTCTGCACTCCGTAGAGGTTGAGTGCGTGTAGGGGTACCCCTACATTGGGGGTCAGGATCTTCATCCCTTACTGGGTCGGAGAGTTCCTAGTTCCCCCTGACTTTGAGCCCAAAGGAGCCTTTAGTATTTTCCCGACGTTTTAGGTTAAGTCTCGGAAGAAAAGAATTTTCCTTTCTTTTGCCCAGTCCTTATCCTCGTGACCTTACTCTTGGGGGTTGCGTCTGGCTGAGTTTGAATTTAGCCGGTTTGATATGTTTTAACTCCTCCTCCTCTGCTTTATGACCTGAAAATACCTCCACCCTGAGGATGAGAATTGTACTTGCTTCTGAGATTTTCATTGAAAAAAAAAAAAACATTCTCATATATATATATATATATATATATATATATATACATACACATATATATACATATATATACATATATATACATATATATATGTATATATATACATATATATATATGTATGTATATATATATATAAATACACACACACTACATATATGTGGATAGAGCATTAGGTTTGGAGTCAGAAAGACTTGAGTTCAAATATGGATCCAGACATCAACTGTGTAATCCTGAGCAAGTTACTTCATCTCTGTTTATCTCAGTTTCCATTTTATAAAATAGAAACAATCATAGCACCACTCTCTCAGGGTAATTGTGAGCATCAAAAGAGATCATACTTGTAAAGCTCTCAGCACAGTGTCTGGCACATAGTAAGCGCTATACAAATGTCAATTATTGTCATTATTATTGCATGCATAAATATATGAAGACTTTTTTGTTCTGGAAATGCTAGTGTCCTACTTCCTAAACTACTTTGTATTTATTAACCTTGTATTTATACAGTACTTATTTTTTTTTAATGTATTTGTCTCCTCCATTGGAATATAAGTTCCGTGTGAATAGGGATTGTTCCTTTCTTTGTATTTGTACTCTTTGAGCCTAGTACAGCACCTTGAAGTAACAGCAATTTAATACATACTTGTTAATTGATATGTATATAAACATATGGCATCTCTCTCCATATGTTGTTCACATTATTTATTTAAATATGCGTATGCATGTATATGTTTATGTATGTATTGTATATTTTTGTGTGCATAAACACATATGTATAATACATTCTGGACCTGTGATCTCAATCCTGTAGGGAACTTCAAATAAGGAAAATTTGGCCACTGGTATTCTGCAGCAATTTTATTGTTCAGTCCTATATAGCTCTTTTTGAGTCTGGGAACCATAGCCCACCAGTATTGTCATTGGAATTTTCTTGGCAAATATTTGGGAAGGGTTTGCCATTTCTTTCCAGAATTCATTTTACAGGTGATGAAACTGAGGCAAACAGGGTTAAGTGACTTGTCCAGAGTTTCACAACTAGTATCTATGACCAGATTTGAACACATGAAGAGGAACCTTCCTGATTGCAAGCCCAGGGCTCTATTCAGTTCATTACCAAGTTACCCTTGGTCCTTTAACTATTGCGATTGGAAAGATTTGAATACTCTAAGGCAGGCCTTCCATTCACTACCACTGAATGCCTTTTATAGTTGTATTACACATTTAAAATTTTTAAAAATAAAATTATACACTTAAAATATATAACTTAAAATTAAGAATGGTGTGACTTTGAAGTCTTCTCCAACTCTGAAATTCTGTCACTATAGTTCAATAAAATTGATTTTCTTGTGTGTGTATATGTGTTTGTTTTCAAACAGAAATTCTACTGATTAAGAACCACATGATTACTAGAGACGAGTGTTACTGGGGGACTTTCTGCAAGTCCCTTGACTTGAGTTTTATTCTCAGAACTTTGGTTTCCTCTTTCAGTTAAATGAAGGCATTGGACTAGATGACCAAGTGAGTTGAATAGTGAAAATAGCATGGTGTTGGAAGACCTGTTTTAATGTCCTTTCTATAATTGTGTAAGATTAGGTTAATGGCTTCATCTCTTACATGTTACTCCTAAGCATTTTCTTCCTCATCATCATATATCCCATGTTTTGTAAATAAGACTATAATTTTAAGTGGGATGTGTCAGCTTATATGCATGAGATTTATTAATCAATCACAATAAAGAAAAGCCTTCATCAGGTTTTTGACCCTGGTCAATTTAACCCAGTTTCTAGTCTAGACTTCTTTATCAAAAATTTGTAACCAAGTTAGTTTTTTCTTCTGAAAGTTCACTGTCAGTGATACTTATTATCTTACATTACCTTGAAGGTTGAAACATTTTGTGGAAACCTAACTTTTCAGTGTTTTTCATTTGCCCAGGGTCACACAGCTAGTAAATGTTGAGTCTAAGACCATATTTGAACTCAGGGCCTTGTGACTCCAGGGTCAGTGCTCTATCCACTGCACCACCTACCTGCCCTTATATTTTATTTTTTAAAATTTCTAGTGCTTATCAAGTTCTTGACACATAGTAGGTGCTAATAAATGCTTGTTGACTGATTCACTCATTGGGTCATTTCCTCATCTGTAAAAGAGTGGGTGTGTTGATGGTCCTTTCTAAGTCTGTGATTCTATGCCAATTTATTGTATAAAGCTAATCTAGTGTGAAGAATTAATTAAAGCCTTGAGGCTTTACACTAACTCTCTCCATCAGAATATAGGATTGCCAGAATTTTAAGTCACATATCCTCACTTACTGAATCTCAGTTTCACATTTGAAAGTCAGATGATCTAAGTTCAAATCTTGGACTTTCTACTTACAAGGTAACACCAATATAATATCTATAAACTGAGGGTAATGGTAATTTCTAAGGTCTTTTCCAGATCAAAATCTAATGTTGTTATTGCCATAGCTATAAAAATTATACACAAGTACCGTCAATCACAAAGGAAGGGTCATTTCCCACCATGATATTAGGACTAGGGGAGATGTCTTCTTGGATGGGAAGAAAAAGGGAGTGAAGAAAAGCTTTAGGAGCATAGGGGCTCAGCTGTAAACCATGACTCCCTTCCTTTCTCTTTGGGAGTTTTTTATAGTCCCCATGAAAGAAGCATTCTTTTATCTTCCCACTTGTCTTAGACGCTTCTGGCTTCCTTGGATATCTCCTTCAGTTCCTTCTGTTGAAAATCAAGAAGTATTGAAGAGGGAGCTGGCTAGAAAAAGAGTGGGAAATGGTTTGCCATTATGCTGTGTAATTTAGAAAATGATAGAATAGTTTATCTCTCAGACTTGTGGAGGAGAAAGAAATTTGTGACCAAAGATGAACTAGAGATCATTACTGATCACAAAATAGAAAATTTTGATTACATCAAATTAAAAAGCCTTTGTACAAACAAAACTAATGCAAACAAGATTAGAAGGGAAGCAACAAACTGGGAAAACATCTTCACAGTTAAAGGTTCTGATAAAGGCCTCATTTCCAAAATATATAGAGAACTGACTCAAATTTATAAGAAATCAAGCCATTCTCCAATTGATAAATGGTCAAAGGATATGAACAGACAATTTTCAGAGGATGAAATTGAAACTATTACCGCTCATATGAAAGAGTGTTCCAAATCATTATTGATCAGAGAAATGCAAATTAAGACAACTCTGAGATACCACTACACACCTGTCAGATTGGCTAAGATGACAGGAAAAAATAATGATGAATGTTGGAGGGGATGCGGGAAAACTGGGATACATGCATTGTTGGTGGAGTTGTGAACGAATCCAACCATTCTGGAGAGCAATCTGGAATTATGCCCAAAAAATTATCAAATTGTGCATACCCTTTGATCCAGCAGTGTTTCTATTGGGCTTATATCCCAAAGAAATACTAAAGAAGGGAAAGGGACCTGTATGTGCCAAAATGTTTGTGGCAGCCCTATTTGTAGTGGCTAGGAACTGGAAAATGAATGGATGCCCATCCATTGGAGAATGGCTGGGTAAATTGTGGTATATGAATGTTATGGAATATTATTGTTCTGTAAGAAATGACCAGCAGGATGAATACAGAGAGGACTGACGAGACTTACATGAACTGATGCTAAGTGAAATGAGCAGAACCAGGAGATCATTATACACTTCCACAACAATATTGTATGAGGACATATTTTGATGGAAGTGGATTTCTTTGACAAAGAGACCTAACTGAGTTTCAATTGATAAATGATGGACAAAAGCAGCTACACCCAAAGAAAGAACATTGGGAAACGAATGTGAACTATCTGCATTTTTGTTTTTCTTCCCGGGTTATTTATACCTTCTGAATCCAATTCTCCCTATGCAACAAGAGAACTGTTCAGTTCTGCAAACATATATTGTATCTAGGATATACTGCAACATATCCAACATATAAAGGACTGCTTGCCATCTAGGGGAGGAGGTGGAGGGAGGGAGGGGAAAAAATTGGAACAGAAACGAGTGCAAGGGATAATGTTGTAAAAAAAATTACCCTGGCATGGATTCTGTCAATATAAAGTAATTATTAAATAAAAATTTAAAAAAAAAAAAAAGAAATGATGAGTAGGATGCTCTCCAGAAAACCTGTAGTACAATCCTCCATGAGCTCATGCAAAGTAAAATGTACTGTGTACAAATTAATAGTAATGTTGTGGGATGATCAGCTGTGAATGACTGTGCTGTTCTCAGCAATACAATGGTCAAAGACCATTCTGAATAACTTATGATAATAAATGCTACCTATACCCAGAAAAAAAAATTTAGAAAATGCACCTGCCTAGTACTAGCAGGACCAAACAGCAACAGAAAAAAATTCCCCAGAGCAACATGATTTTGCCAACCTCCTTCCAATAGACTGCCCAGAGGTGGACCCAGGCCACAGCACTGCCATAAAAAATAGGTATGGAATTACTGAAAGCATAGCCCCAAATTGTCATATTTTCCCAATTCACATGGTTTTGCTGTTAGAAGCTCTTTAAAACTGGTGTCCCTATTACAGGGGAAGTTATATGGCACAGTAGATAGCACACAGGGCTTGGAGATCAGGAAGATCTGAGTTCAGATTCATTATCTGAAACTTACTAACTTTGTTAGTCACTTGGGACTGTCACTTAACCCTGTTTGCCTCAATTTCCTCATCTATAAAGTGAGCTGGATTAAGAAATGACTGGACACTCTAGTAACTTTGCTAAGAAAACCCCAAATAGGGTCACAAAGAGTCAGATTTATTAGAATACCAAATTACAGTTTTGCCTGTACCTTCAATGGAGTCTTAACATTTCCAGAAATTTTCTCTCTGCTACTTGTCTCTTCTCTTTTGTTCTTGTAAACTGTCTTATTTCTTCTCACCATACTCTTTCAAGGAGTATAAAGTCCTGGGAGGGAAGGAGGACTTCAGAAAACCTATTTTTATTTAAAGTATTTTTTAAAATATAAATTTAGGCAGCTTCTCTCCAATAATGTTTTGAGTTAGCTTTTAAAAATGTCCTTCAAATTTCTAAATATTTAAAATATTGCAATTTTATGAGCAAATCAAGCCCAGTCATAAAGTATTTTCATATTCCTAAGTTAACAGAATGACTTTAGATATGTAAAGAACACTAGTCCATCCCTTTTTCAAGTTGTACATGTATTTCTACTTTTCTACAAAGATTTTATCTCTCCAGAACAGAAACTCGAATTTTTTTGCTCTTGGGCTGAACGTTACAGTAAAGAACAAACAGCCTAAAGCCTGTTCCTAGTTGTGGGTCTAGGGAGGACACCAGCTATGGTTGTAACATGAGTTATAGGTCACTTCTGGGGAAACTACTGAATGGAAAGGGAAAAGCCAGCTCATTTCAAATCAACAGTTAATTTTACTAAGTCCTTTAATTTTAGTCAATCAACAAGTTTCTGTGAAGCACCTAGTATGAGCCAACCACTATATTAGATCCTGAAAATACAAATACATAAATGAAACAGTCCTTGCCATCAAGGAGTGTTTATTCTTTTGAAGGAGAGAGCATACTGATATACAAGTATATATAATAGATAAATATATACAAAAAGTATAACCAAGTATATACAAAGATAAGTAAAAACAATACATAGATAAGTATATGCAAAATAAGTGTATACAAAAATAAATAAAAGTTAAATTGGGGGAAGGGATGCACTGGCATCTGGAGGAAGGGATCAGCAAAGGATTTTGGTAGGCAGTGGGCCTTGAGAAAAATTTTGAAGGAAACCAGGAGTTCCAAGAGATGATTAAGGTGTGTGTGTGTGTGTGTGTGTGTGTGTGTGTGTGTGTGTTCTAAGCATGAGAGATGGCCGGTAAAAAGGGGCATAGACGGCTATAATTAGAATCATAAGTTTACAGAATTTGAGAGTTAGAAAGAATTTCAAAGGCCATCCATTTTGTAAGGAACAGCAAGAAAGCCATTTTAGGTACATTATAGAATCTAGTAAATGATATGGTTGGGACCAGGTCGTGAAGGGCTTTAAAAGCTAATATTTTAACTAATTATTCTTGCTAAACATTTATTTTTACATTGTTGAAAAATTACAAGTGCTATTAGTGCTCTCTAAAACTGATATCCCTATTACAGTTTTTGGGGGAAGCTAGGTTGCCCAGTGGATAAAGCACAGGGCTTGGGGTCAGGAAGATCAGAGTTCAAATCCATCATCTCAGACTTACTAGCTTTGTGACCCTGGGTGAGTCACTTAACCCTGTTGCCTCAGTTTCCTCATCTGTAAAATGAGCTGGATTAGGAAATGACAAGGCACTCCAGGATCTCTGCTAAGAAAACCCCAAATGGGGTCACAAAGAGTCAGACCCAATAGAACACCAAGTTACAGTTTTGCCTGTACCTCTGATTGATTCTCAAAATTTCCAGGAATTTTCAGTGTTTATTCCACTCAGATTGACTTCAAGTTTGCTTTCTTTCCTTGCTGTTTTTTTTTGGGGGGGAGATACTATTTTATGTGACCTCAAGTCTGTTCCTTAGGAGAGAGGGGGGAAAACATACTTTTCCTTTTGTCTCTGTTTTTCATATTACATTTTGTTTTTCTGGAATCCTCTAAGTATCAATAACAAGGAAAGTCTAAAATAGAGAAACATATTTCTGCCAAAAGTGTTCACTCATCAGTGTCATGGAAGATCACTGCAGACAGTGAGATTGTCCAGATCTTATTTTTGCAAGTAATATTGTGTGACTACATGAAGTCTTGATAAAATACAGTGCTTTCTTCAGTGAACTCAAAAGAGACTGGCCAATGGGTCCAAAAGATGGAAACGGTCATTGATGGAGAGACTATGGAAAAATATGCACCCTTAAACATTGCTGGTAGAGCCATGAATTGGCCCAAATATTCTGGATACAATTTGGCATTGTGCTAAAAATTATAACTAAAATGTATACAGCCTTTAAGTCAGATATTATGATTACAAGGAATATACTTCAAAGAAATCAAAGACAAAAAGAAAAGTTCTATACACATCAAAATATTCATAGAAGCACTTTGTGTGGTAAAAAAGGAATTGGTAATAAATATTCAAGAATAGTTAAATAAATTGTGGTACATGAATATAATATATAATGTAATACAATGCAATAGAATATTACTGGACTGAAGGAAATAATAAATAAAAATTCAGAGATATATAGGAAGAGATATATGAACTGAAGCCAAATAAAGGCAGTATGAATACAACAATATAAAAAACAACATACACAATGACTACAACAGCAAAACCCCCACAAAAACTGAACTCTACTTATAATGAGCAAACATGACTGTGAAAAAAAAATTCACCTCTCCTTCTTTACTAAAGTTGTTGCTAAAGTTGGACATTACAGTGTTCGTTATGTTCATATATTCTGTCAGACACAATTGATGTATTGATTGGTTTTACTAAATTCATTTCTTTTTCTTTTTTATTCTTTATTACAAGGGAAAATTTATTTTTAAAAAATTTTTTATTAAAACTTTTTATTTTCAAAACATATGCATAGGTAATTTTCACCATTCACCCTTGCAAAACTCTGTGCTCCAAATTTTCCTCCCTTTTCCCTAGATGGCAAGTAATCTATGTTAAATACGTGTGATTCTTCTATACATACTTCCACAATTATCATGCTGCATAATAAAAATTAGATTAAGAAGGAAAAAAATGAGAAAACAAAATGCAAGCAAAAAACAATAAAAAAGTGATCCACACTCAGTCCCCACAGTCCTCTCTCTGGGTGCAGATGACTCTCTTCATCACTAAACCATTGGAACTGGCCTGAATCACTTTGCTGTTGAAAAGAGCCATATCTATCAGAATTGATCATCATATAATCTTGCTATTGCCATGTACAATGATCTTCTGTCCTACTCACTTCACTTAGCATCAGTTCATGTAAGTCCCTCTCTAAAATCATCCTACAGATCATTTCTTATAGAAAAATAATATTCTATAACATTCATATACCATAACTTATTCAGTCATTCTCCACTTGATGGGCATCCACTCAGTTTCCAGTTCCTTGCCACTACAAAAAGGGCTGACACAAACATTTTTGCACATGAGGGTCCTTTCCCCTTTTCATGATCTCTTTGGGATATAGGCCCAGTAGAGATACTGCTGGATCAAAGAGTATGCACAGTTTGATCACCCTTTGGGCATAGTTCCAAATTGCTCTCCAGAATGGTTGACTCCACCAACAATGTATTAATGTCCAAGGGATGTTTTCTGATAAAGAAATTGGGAAGTATAAAAACTTAAAGATGAGGTCATTCATATGAAAATATGCTCCAAATCATTATTAATCAGAGAAATGCAAATTAAGACAACTCTGAGATACCACTACACACCTGTCAGATTGGCTAGAATGACAGGGAAAGATAATGTGGAATGTTGGAGGAGATGTGGGGAAACAGGGACACTGATACATTGTTGGTGGAATTGTGAACACATCCAGCCATTCTGGAGAGCAATTTGGAACTATGCTCAAAAAGTTATCAAACTGTGTCATACCCTTTGATCCAGCAGTGTTTCTACTGGGCTTTTATCCCAAAGAGATACTAAAGAAGGGAAAGGGACCTGTATGTGCCAAAATGTTTGTGGCAGCCTTGTTTGCAGTGGCTAGAAACTGGAAAATGAAAGGATGCCCATCAATTGGAGAATGGGTGAGTAAATTGTGGTATATGAATGTTATGGAATATTATTGTTCTGTAAGAAATGACCAGCAGGATGAATACAGAGAGGACTGGCAATACTTACATGAACTGATGCTAAGTGAAACGAGCAGAACCAGGAAATCATTATATACTTCAACAACGATACTGTTTGAGGATGTATTCTTATGGAAGTGGATCTCTTCCATAAAGAGAGCTAATTCAGTTTCAGTTGATCAAAGATGGGCAGAAGCAGCTACACCCAAAGAAAGAACACTGGGAAATGAATATAAACTGCTTGCATTTTTGTTTTTCTTCCCAGGTTATTTATACCTTCTGAACTCAATTCTCCCTGTGCAACAAGAGAACTGTTCGGTTCTGCACACATATATTATATCTAGGATATACTGTAACCTATTCAACATGTAAAGGACTGCTTGCCATCTGGGGGAGGGGGTGGAGGGAGGGAGGGGAAAAATCGGAACAGAAGTGAATGCAAGGGATAATGCTATAAAAAATTACCCTGGCATGGGTTCTATCAATAAAAAGTTATTTAAAAAAAAAAGATGCGGTCATTGTGTTTTAGTTTTCCTTAATTGTTTTATAATATTACAAGAGACCTCTGATAAAGTAGGAATTATCTGGATAACTAGGTGATATCATGGATAGAGTGCTGGTCCTGGAATTAGGAAGTCTTGAAATACCTGTGACCTAAGTAATCATTTAGCTTCTATCTCAGTTTCTTCATTTATAAGATGGAGATAATATTAGCTCTTCGCCTTCAGAATGGTTGTGAGGATCAAATGAGGTAACATTTGTAAAGCACTTAGGACAGTACCTGGTGTATAGTAGGTGTTCTTAGCTATTTTTATTAAATTTTTGTAATGTAAAAAAAATTAAATCATTAAAACTTTTTTAAAAAGAAAATAAAAACAAAAATATCAATGGATATATTTTTAATGAAAAAAGGGAAAATTTCAGCTTTTATTACCTGTAAAATTGTGTCATTTTTTATTTTTTAAATTTTGAATTCCAACTCCTTTCCCACCCTTCAGCACATCCCAGAGCCATTTGGAAGGTAAGTAATATGATACTCATTATGCATGTAAGTCATTTAAAACACATTTCTACATTAGCTATGTTGCAAAAATAAAACAAACAAACAAAAAAAAAAAAGAATGTAAAAAACAATGTGCTTCAATGCACATTCAGAGTAAATCAGACCTCTCCCTAGAGGTGGATAACATTTTTCAAAATCAGTCCTTGGAATCATTTTGGATCATTGTACTGATTAGAGGAGTTAAGTCTTTCACAGTCAATCATTATAATTATGTGGTATTTTTAATAAAGCCAATGATACTTGATGTATCTTTTAAACACAATTATTCTTTCAGGGGCAGCTAGGTGGTGTAGTGGATTTAGCACCAGTCCTGAAGTCAGGAGAGCCTGCGTTCAAATTTGGCCTCAGACACTTAAGACAACCTAACTGTGTGACCCTGGGCAAGTCACTTAACCCTAATTGCTTCACCAAAAAAAAAAAAAAGAAAGAAAGAAAAAAGAAAATGAAATATTCTTTCAATGAATCATGGGTCACTATCAAATTGGAAGATTTCCCAGTGGCTTAATATAGGGTTTCTTAAACTTTTTTTCACTCATGACCCCTTTTTGCCCAAGAGATTTTTATATGCCTCCCTGGTATATAAGTATATAAAATAGGTATACAAATTAAACAATTACTGATAATAAATCATAATTTCATACCCACATTCAGTTACATGCTCCCACATGGGATTGCAGTTTAAAAAGTTTTGACCTCAAGGACTCTGGTGACTGTAAACACACATGCTGTTAATATGACTCATGTGAGAAAGATATTATAGAAGGCATCACCAAAGTCATATATGATGAGAATATGAGATGGGTTGGTCATGTAACTACAGTGAATATATCATCCACAAGCCCAAATATTAATGATACTAATTAAATTAAATTGAATTGAATTTTAAATTCCCCTTCCCCCAATTTTAAAAGATTAACAGAAAGACTTTAGTGTATCAGGTAAGTTCTTTTTGTGAGAAGGTTTGTATAAGTCACAATGTATATGGGTGAAAGGAGTCTAAAGAGGAAATTTAGCCTTAACTACCCAACTTAGTTGCTATAGTAGAGGTGATATCTCCTCTCACTTACACTTCCTTTATAAAAAATATCAGTATTCTTTGGTAGTTCTTCTCAGTATCCCTATCTCTGTTATGTCTGCCCTCTTTACCCTCATGAGGCATCAGAAAAAAGGCTGCTTCTGCTGAGAACTTCTGGGAGCCCAGACTTGAACTGACTTCCTGTCAGTGTGGGCATCCTTGTTTAGTCTCTCCTTCCTGTATCCTAATCAGCATCTACAGCAATAGGTTCCTCTCAGTGAAGGTATGTCATCAGAAAGGGAAACATCTAAGATTCCGTACATAAGGAAAATCAGCTAGTTTACAAGTTAGATAATAAAGAATAGCCCTCTGGTTTGGAGCAAGGTCCATAGGATGGATGTTCTCCGTAAGCTCTTAGTGAATGAATTAGACTTGGAAACTTTGAATAACTGTTAAGTGGAGAATTTGCCAATAAAGAACCCAGTCATGGGTATTTGTTTGTTTAATGATGTGTGGATGATTGAAGCTTGGAGCTCCACTTTAAACCATCTCCAGGCTCAGAGATTTCTCAGCCCATCAAAAACCTTACAGTCTAATTGCAAAAGAAAAGACATGCCAATGTGATAATTTGTTTTGCTTGTCTATATTTATTTGTTACAAGGAAGGGTTCTATTTGTGTGTGTGTGTGTGTGTGTGTGTGTGTGTGTGAGAGAGAGAGAGAGAGAGAGAGAGAGAGAGACAGAGAGACAGAGAGACAGAGAGACAGAAAGACAGAAACAGAGAGACAGAAAGACAGAGAGACAGAGACAGAAAAACAGAGAGACAGAGAGACAGAGAGACAGAGAGACAGAGACAGACAGAAAGAGAGAGACAGAGAGAGAGAGAAAGACACAGAGAGAGACAGAGACAGACAGAGAGAGAGACAGAGACAGAGACAGAGAGAGAGACAGACAGAGAGACAGAGACAGAGAGAGAGACAGACAGAGAGACAGAGAGACAGAGACAGAGAAAGACAGAGAGACAGAGACAGAGAGATAGAGACACACAGAGAGAGAGAGAGAGACAGAGACAGAGACAGAGACAGAGACAGAGACAGAAAGAGACAGAGAGAGACAGAGATAGAGCAGAGAGAGAAAGAGAGTCAGCGAGAGACAGAGAAGCAAATAGGAAGGGGGAAAAAGAAAAGCATTGCCCAGGGTCACACAGCCAGGAAGTGTTAAGTGTGTGAGACCAGATGTGAACTCAGGTCCTCCTGACTTCAGGGCTGAATAAAACATTAAAAAAAAAAGAAGAAGAAGAAGAAATTCTGAGGCTCAGTGGATATTGGCAATGTGAATTGTAGGAATTTCCTCCCTTTCCTATGAACTAATAAATTAGAGACCTTTTATCTATCAAGGAGCAGTGGAAATTAACCTTGATAATACAAGACATTAGTCTACAGGATAAAAACAAATGAATCACAAAGACTGTCTCTCTGCCTCAAATGTAAAACCTTTGAAAATTACCCCATGGTTCCATTGCAAGGCAATATAGTAGTTAGGGAGTTGGGACTGAGTCAGAAATCCTGTATTTGAATCCTGACTCTGACACAGTTATGAGCATAGATAATGATGATGATGATTGTGATAGCATCTATCTAATACTTTAAGATTTACAAAGAGTTTTACAAATATTATCTTTATACTCATATACTCATACACCTAAAAAGCAGGTGCTATTATATTGTATTTTATATATTATATATTAATATACATTGTTATAGATAAAATATCATGTACTAATACATTATACATTATAACATAGTATATAGTAATATTGTGTTAATCTATGCTATATAATATTAATATATACTATATTATATACTAAATACACAAGCTATTGTATAGTTAAGTAAAGTGAAATAGTCAGAGGTTAAGTGGTTTGTCCAGGGTTACATAACTAGAAAATGTCTGAGGCCAGAATTTAATTTGGATCTTCCTGAGCCTTTTTACATAGGCCCACTGACACCTTTCTGTTTCTTCATTACCCCAAGAAAATTAAGAGAGGAGCTTATTATCCTCTAAGGGTTTTATGACACCAAACACCAGCACATTCCTAAAGAGTTTTGGTAAGAGATTATTCAAAGTGAGTTTGGGCTGTATTTCAGTAATTGAGAAACTAGAAAACCTGGGTTTAAATCTTGGTACATGACCTAGAGCATGTCATTTCATTTGTCAGACTTCTATTTTCTCATCTGTGAAAGGCAGGTTAGAGTTAGGATTAGATATACAAATATTCCCTAAAAATACCCTATCTTCCCCGTTCCTCAAAATATTCAATTCCCTTAACCTACTAATCACATCCTACCTCAATTTTCTAATTCATCTCATCTATGTAGAGATGTAGAAAATCTTAAAGAATCAACCAAAAAATTGATATAATATACATAGAAAAATTGCATATAAAATACACATCATCAATATCCCTACAGCAAAACCCAACAAGAAGAGCTAGAATGAGAAATTCCATTCAGAATAATTACAAATGCTATTAAATTTTTGGACAAGATGCATTCAAAAAGTATATGAATCCAACTATGGGAAAAATAGGCATACTAGTGCACTGTTGGTAGAGTTGTGAATTGATCCAACTACACCAGAGAGCAATTTAGAATTATATAAAAGGTTACTAAACTGTGCATATCTTTTAATACACACAAAAACATTATTAGTACCTCTTTTTGTAGTAACCAAAAGTTGGAAACTTAGGTACTGCTATTGGGGGATGCCTAAATAAGTTATGGCATATGAATGCAATAGAATATTATCATCAAGAAATGGTGAAATTAATAGTTTCAGAAGAAATTGGGAAGACCTTTGTGAAATGATGCAAAAGGAACCTAGTAGTCTAAAACAATTTATACAATGGAAACAATATTATGGACAAAAGCAACTTTAAAAAACTTTAGAACTCTGATCAATGCAATCATTAGTGATGAGTTCAAAAAAATTAAAAATGAAACATACCACTTATCTCCTGACAGAAAGATCATGAACTTCAAATACAAAAAAGATATATACTTTTTTCTGGAATACCTAGTATATACCCAGAGAGAATAAATTCTTAATAAAATTATTAAGAATAATAATCATGAAATGAAATAGATAATAGTCATGACCAGAAAAAATACAATGGAAATTTTCTTTTATTGAACTTTTTTACACCAATAAATTTTTTAAAAATTAAAAAAGATGAATATTACATTGCAAAAAGAAAAAAAAGCAAAAAAAAATCATTATTCTTTAAATTATATTATTTTTTGGGAGGAAAGGAAATAATTATACCTATATATTGATCTATTGCAATAATATAAGAACATTATGGTCTCCATTTACGAATCTTCTCATCTGCAAAGGCTCAACACTGTTCTTCATATATCTTGTTTAGTAGACACGTATAGTCAGATTTTTTTTATTATAGCTTTTTATTTACAAGTTATATGCATGGATAATTTTATAGCATTGACAATTGCCAAACTTTTTGTTCCAATTTTTCCCCTCCTTCCCCCCATTCCTTCCCCCAAATGGCAGGTTGACCAATACATGTTAAATATGTTAAAGTATAAATTAAATACTATATAAGTATATATGTCCATACAGTTATTTTGCTGTACAAAAAGAATCGGACTTTGAAATAGTATACTATTAGTCTGTGAAGGAAATAAAAAATGCAGATGGACAAAAATATAGGGATTGGGAATTGTATGTAATGGTTCATAGTCATCTCCCAGAAGTCTTTCACTGGGTGTAGCTGGTTCAATTCATTACTGCTTATAGTCACCTTTCTCAGTAGATTTTCACTCAATTGATTCAATGCTATAAATTTTAGTTTGGAAATTTTTCTTTCACATGAAACAACAGTTGTACAATTAATTAGAAAAAGTCTTATATACAAGGATACGTTTAGTAGAAATCCATAAAAATCTCATTTCCCAAATGAACTTTATTAAAATTGAAATGTCTGAAAAAAGTACAATTTAGGCAACTTTAAATCCTACCACTGATAAATTTTGTTTTCTTGATTCACTATTTTTAAAGCAATCAACAAACTTAAAATAATAAACTTTAAAAGTGATATTAAAATTCAGTAAACTATTCCATATATGAATTAAAATTTACATTTACCCAATAAAAATATCACACCTCAAAGTTCACTTTCTTTTTTCATTGCTTTCACTTTAAAACAAATACAATTCCAAGTAAAACAAAAAAACTCCACTAGTCACATGAAATGATAGTTACTTTACAATTGAAAAAGAAAACTCAAGTTTTGTTTCTTCGTTTTTACAACCACTCTGCTATTGTTGTTTATTTTTAATCTGTTTAAATGCAGAATTTGTAGTACCACAGGGGTTTGAAACCCAAACTGTTCCCAAAGCAAAACTGAACAATCTTATTAGAAACTTTCTCTCTAAACAAACAGGTGAACTGATCCAGCCAAGTGTACATGTGGTCTTCATGTGTGAAGGCAACTATATCTCAGAGTTGAATTAACTTCCATGTATATTATTCTGTTTATTGTTTTAAAATACTCTCCAGATATTATGTACCATCCTATACCTCTTTAGTGCCTGCCTTCATTACCCAGCTCTTAGTATACCAGAGCTCATATGTTCTTAATATGTAGTGTTTAAAACTGCATATTATTCCACCAATAAAATGGTTCTTTGTGAACAACAAAAATAAATATAGAGAGATCGTCTGTCTCTACAGCTTTTGGTCAATTATGTCACCAATGAAGATGTGTTTTTCTGTAAAAAATTATTTTATGAAAGTCTGCTGAGAAGCAAAATTCTTGTATTTTCATCAAAATGTCCTCAACGTATATATAGATCCAGTCCAATAAACATTTATTATTATTATTATTATTTGGTAAATAGGTGGCAGAGTGAATAGAGTGCCAGACATGGAGTCAGAAAAACTCACCTTCCTGAGTGCAAATGTGGTATCAAACATTTACTAGCTGTGTGACCCTGGGTAAGTCATTTAACACTTCCTCAGTTTCCTCATCTATAAAATAAATTGGAAAAGGAAATTGCAAACCACTCCTGTATCTTTGCCAAGAAAACCTCAAATAAGACATGAAGAGTCAGTCATGAGTGAACAGCTAACTGCTATTATTATCATTAACATCTAGTGTTTACATAATATTTTATATTATCTCATTTGATTTTCACAGCATCCCTATGAATTAGGTACAATTATTATCTTCTTTGTACAGATTAAGATAAATTGAGACCAAGACAGGTGGTTTTGTTTAGAGTCCCATGGCTAATAAATGTTGGAAGGAGGATTTGAACACTCGTCTCTCTGTTTCCAAGACAACTCTGTCTATTGTATGACCTACAAGAACCTCCCCCAGGGCAAGCATTGGAAATACAAAGATGAAAAAAAGAGTTTTTGTCCTCAAAAAGTTTACATTTTTATAAAATTTTATAGACTTGAGAAGTAAGCACATAGTTTGGTAGCTACAGACTTTTAATTAGGTGATTAATAATGTTGTAAATCAATTGGAAGTCAGAAGGCTTGAGTCCTACACCTGGCTCTCATACTAATCATAAGTGACTTGTAGAAATAAATCATTTCTATTTTAGGGATTATATTTTCTGAACTGTAAAAAGGAAGAAACTGGATTATGTGGTTTCTAAATTTTCCTTATTCCCTAACAGTTACTTAGATGGCCATATGATTTCTAAAAGTTCCATTTAGACAAACCCTAAAGAGTCAGAAGAAGAATGCTAGTCATTTCTCCTATTGGCTTATGGTACGTCAATCCAGACAGTGCCTTCAATTGTAAGTTTGAGAAATGTCTAATATAGCTCATTGATGTTTTATCTCAATTTTAGCACTAGAAGGGCCTTAAGAAACATCTTGTACAATTACCTTCATTATACAGATCTAGACATTGTGGTTCCAGGAGACTGTGACTTGTCCAGGGTCATATGTGTAATCAAATAGCAGACCCTGAACTTTTGACTTCAAATATAGCCTTCTTTCTACCGTGGCACCCTGCCTCCTCCCCTGCTGCGTCTCCTTCCTCAATTTTTTCTAAGAATTGTTAATTTTCTCTCTATCCAACCAAAAACTCTGCTTCCGTTTGTCAAGAGTTCAATGTGGATGAAAAATAGTCAGCAATGTGAAAATTCCACTTTGGGACTGTCAAAAATAATTTCACCAACTGATTTCTTCCTGATGTCCGGGACTCATCACCAGCAAGTACACCCAAACTTATTTTAATACTTGTCCAAACTGAGCAGAATTAAAATAGTGTAGGCCTGCAGCTAACAAAAATTTAAAATTAAACTCAGTTAAGCAAACACTGTACATTCTAAAGCCAAAAAAACCAGAAGAGGATGGATTAAGAGTAAAGATCTCAGGCAGCCAGATGCATGTTTTATCTTTCAAGAAAGAGAAGAAACTCTAACATGGAAGAAGGAATTGAAGAAGTTAGGTTCTTGAGTTGGGAGTTAAAAAAAACTTTGGTTTTAGTTCCACTAGTTACTCAATGAGTAATTTTTGTCAATTCTCCTGAGTCATTTTTTTCAGACGCAAAATGAAGCCAAAATATTAGATGATAAGACAGTTTTCAAGATTTTATCTTGCTGGGAGCTCCAGAGATTTTTTAATTTCTTTTTTGTTTGTTTGTTATTTAGATAAAAATTTAGTTTGGCAGAGGACAACGTTCACACCACTGGAATCAAGAGACAGAGGGTTCACATACCAGCTCTGGCACAAATGAGTTGAATGACCAATCCTCAGTTTCAAGGGAAACTATATAGTATCGATTATCTATTATATTTGTCTATAAAACAGGAATGAGAATGTGTTCTACTTATCTCTGGGGACTGTTATTAGAAAAATGCTTTAAAAGAACATAGAATGAGAGCTGGGCTTATTCTTTATGAGGATGAAAGGGTTTGGTTCCAGGCAACGGACTATTAAAGATGTAAGGTTCTAAGGCATGAACCATTCCTGAGTGTTTCAGGAAACTGCTCTCCCAAGCCAAGTCCATTCAGTCTCTTGCTTTTGTTGGCAGGTGAAGTCTGAGCACATCCTGCAGCAGTCTGCCAAAGCACAAAAAGATGTTGGCCTCCATACCAAGAATAGGGAGAAACATTTTCTGGAGAAGGGCTCCACAGGCCTGGGGCAAAGTGAGACGGGGGGGAAAGAGCTCCTGGCTGAGCCAACATCCTGAGCACCAGACTCACAACAGACATGAGGAAATCTAGCTCTGTTCTCTCTGAACATACACTTTCAATCCAAACAAAGGGACAACAAATGTCAAAGTAACAGCATTTCACACCAGACTTCTAACTGCCCTTTAAATTCCAAGTCCTGAGTCTGCTCGTAGTCATGTCTCTCCACTGTAATTATTAGTTTCCTTATTTTGGAAAACCAGCTCAGACTAGCTTCAACTAATCTTGATGAGGTCCTGAATAGCTGAGTGTGGATGGCAGAGAAAGATGGAAGGAATTGCTTCCTGAGGCAAACAGGGAAGCTCACTGATGGGGATCAGTTTGACCTTGTAGTTCGGCCCTCTGTGGAGGTCCTGGGTGGTCCCCCTTTGCTATTTCCAGGCGGAAATCCAAATTATGTCAAGCCCCTGAAGTTAAATTTCTCCTATCAATCTGTCCATGACTCAAGCTATCTTTGCAGAACCCCTTTGGGGTCAATCTATTGCAGCACTCTGCCTAAGAGTCTTTCCCCTTCCCTTTCCCTCATGCTACATGGTGTTTCTCCTCTCATCCCCCACTGTGCCTCTATTTTTTTCTTTCTTATAGCTAACTAACTCTTTTAGCATGCTAAACTCCTCTATAGATTTAGCCTATCAGATAAGGATATACTCCCAACTTCTTGGGGTGTTCCCTTGTTTTTTCCATCATTAATTGTTAAAACCCTTTTCCTTGCTATATGCTCTCCCAACTCTATTTTATATTTACCATTCCTAGTGTCTATTGTATCTCTTCATTTTGTCTGGAACCTCTTCTAAATAAACCTACCTTTGCCACTGTGAATTCTTCACAGGATTGATACCCAACATTTGGTGCCGACAATGTCATCATTTGGTGTTAAACCCCAAACAACATTATTGGGTGCTATACCCAACACATCCGTTGGAACCAGGAACTCTTTCCTAAATCACGTCAATCTTGAAGAATTGATCCTTCCCTTTTTCTACTGCCATTTTTTGTCCCTTCCTCCCCTACTCTAACAACAACAATAGTTTGTTATTATTAATGAATGTTGTTATAATTAATGAATAATTATACAGTACTAATCTTAATATATTAAGACTTAAATCTAATACTATTCTTTGGAATTTAAAATGTACTGTAATAGATTTGGAAAGTAGGCTCACAAAAATCTATACAATATTAGCAAACTACAAGATCTATTACTCTAAGGCAATAATAGACAAGTTAATACTCATCTTCATGAGTTCAATTGAGCCTTAGACATTTACTTACTGTGTGATAGTGGACTAAGCAATGGGGATAAAAGAAGCAAAAGACAGTCCCTAGTCTAAGAGGCAAAAAGATATTTAAGGAGTTTACAATCTAATGCAAATACACACACACACACACACACAAATACAGAGCCAGCTATATAGTATTGTAAAGTGGAAAAGGAGACTTGGCTTCCAATACTATATCTGTCATGATCTGGCAAACCACCTTACCTCTTTGTAACTCAGTTTTCTCATCTGTAAAAAAAAAAAAAAAAAAAAAGGTGCTGCACGGGTAGTTAGGTGGTGCAGTGGATAGAGCACCAGCCCTGAAGTCAAAAGAATCTGAGTTCAAATCTGACCTCAGACACTTAACACTTCCTGGCTGTGACCATGGGCAAGTCACTTAACCCCAATTGCCTCAGCCAAAAAAAAAAAAATGTTATCCTAGATGATCTTTGGAGTCCATTCTAGGACTAAATTCTATGGTGACTATGATACCTGCCATCCTCCAGAATGAAATTTCTATGATTCTCTATAGTATGAATGAGTAGGCTAACACAACATTATCAGTCATTCTGCTTAAAAAAATCTGTGGCTCCCTCTACAAACTTCTCAGCCTGGCGTTCAAAGCCCTTCCTATTTTGGCCCCAGATTTCCTTTCTAAACATTTCAAATGATTCCCCATCACACCCTGTAAATTCCAGCCAAAACAGCCTACTAATTGTTCCCCAAACACAATGTTCTATATCCTATCTTCATTCCATTGTTCAGACTACCCCACTCCACCCCTATTCCTGAAAAAAAAACCTTTTTTCATCTCCAACCCAAAGAATTCTTCAAGGGTCAAGTTGGGTTTCACCTCCTTCACTGTCTACTCTGAACCCCACAGTAGTTAATTTTCCTTCCTTCCTGTAATTGTTTTCTGTTTACTTCTCTGTATACTGCTTCTATCTCCCCAGTAGCTAATATAAACTCCTTCAGGGCAGAGATTGCTCGTCTCACCCAAAATGATGTCTTCCACATGGTGGATGCCTAATAAGTATTTGTTGAATTTAATTTTCTTCTAGAAAATATTATCTGGGAAAAGCATAGGGAAGCCTCCATAAACATTTTTCTGAACATTTCTTTATGAACTGAATTTTCTTAAGTTGAATCATATTCTTAAAACATTGTATAACTGTACTTTGTGCTACAAGGTTATCTTAGGAAAGATATCCCTTTTCTTTTTAAAGTAGCAGAACAGCACTGTGAATAGTGAATAGAGAAAGCATAGAGGAATATGAGAAAGAGAATGAATAGAGAAATACTGTCCCTAAGCAAAATTGTGGAGCAGGCAGAAATTTGAGGGTATTTTCTCCTTTTTTTCCTTTCACTGGAATCTGTTTATCTTTTCTCTCCCAGGTTACTTCTCTACATCCCTGTTCTCCTCCTAAACCCACCTTGCTATTCAACAGATCCTCTTATCAAAAATATTTCCCAAAACAAAAAGTAATTGGTTTCTAAAATAGTAGAATTTCAGCACAGGGACTAGATGAAGGTAGTTTAGGTGGCTATCTGTTTGACTGAACAATAGAATCACATGAAACCATTAAAAGTCTAGTCTTCATACATAGTAAGTGATAATGGGTAATATAGACACCAGATGATGGTAGGTACCAAGTGTTGAAATTTGGTTATGTGAAAATTTCACAATGGCCATTCTCTTTGGCAAAAAGTAGATTTATTTGGGGCAATAGGTTACAGACAGAATGAAGGGATACAATAGATACCAGGAATGGTAAATATGAAAAGAACATATGAAAGACAAGTTCCTCAGTGGAATTCATAATTACCCAGCAGAAAGGGAGCACCCCTTGAGATTGGGGCATGCCCTTAGCTGGAAGGCTAAATCCTGAAAGAGACTTAGAAACATTAAAGAGTTAGTTATAAAGAGGAGAAATGGGATCAGGAGAGTGGCATAAGGAGAAAGACAGTAAAAGGCAGAGAACTGTGGCAAACTGACCCAAAGGAAGGCTGCGGTCATGGGATGGCCAATAAGTAGATTTTATAGGGACATGGCTGGTATTTCTGACAGTCATGGCAAAGTGAGACTACCCAAGACCTATACAGAGGGTAAATCCAAGGGTTTGACACAACTTGGATTTCTGACTGGACAGCCTCCCCAGAGGGTGGGCCCATGGAATTAAACTGATTTCTATTAGAGCCTCCTTCCCGCCTATTTTAGGGATTTTTTTTTAATCAATTCTCCAGTTTTTCTCTGTTAATCACACCCAACATTGAAGACTTCATCAGTAAATGCTCAATAAATAATTTAAAAAATCATCCTTGCTAAAATTAGCAGTCTTTAGAGAAAGGAACACAGACATGAACTATGAGTAAATCTCTCTTCTGATACCAGAGATTTTGACCAGTATACAGAAGACTCTAGTTAGAAAGTCCCTGTATTTATAGATTTTGCTTTTCCAAGCCATTACTCCCAAAACAGTTTTGATTGTGCAACTCAATCAGAAAATAAGACGTTAAGCGCTCATCTCAGTTAAGTTCTGTAAGTGTTAGAGGGAGTGTTGAAATTATAACTTCCCTAAGATATTCATATCTGACTGAGGAGATGTAGAAAGCTGGCAGGAAGGAGGAAGAAGGCAGAGTGGGAAGGGCTGAGGAATAAGAAGTGTGGTTGTGTTGGAAATGAGCATCTCTACTGGTTATTGCAGGGAGAATGAGATGTAACCCATATTTCCACCTTTTTGTTGATTGAGCACACACTTCCTTGGGGTCAGATCACCACTTCTACGTTGGAGACTATTGTTGTAACCTTTTATAGCCTTGTTGCTGGTTTGTATTTTCCATGCTGGGAGTATACTGACACCTTGTGTCCAGTGTCATTTTCATGTTGGGCAAGTGATCTTTGAATCTGCAGAGATATAAAGAATGTAAGGTTTCAGTCAGCCAATAAATCTCAGTTAAGCACCTACTATGAATCAAGCACTTTCTTCAGCTCTGGGGATATAAAAAGAGGGAAAAGACAGTCCCTCAAGGAGCTCACAATCTAATAGGGGATACAACTAGTAAACAGATATGTATAAACAAGCTACATACAAGATAAATAGTAAATAATTAAGAGAGAGAAGACACTACAATTAAGAGGAGTTGGAGAAGGCTTCCTGCGCATGATGAGAATTTAAGGGAGACTTAACGGAAGCCAAGAAATCTGGGAGGCCGAATTACAAAGTAAGGTGTAAGAAAACAGGAAAGATATGTGTGTAGGAGTGGGGAGCTCATGAAAGGGCTTGAATATCAAACAGAAGATTTTGTATTTGATTCTGGAGGCGATAGGGAGCCACTGGAATTTATTGAGTAGGAGGATGACATGGTTGGAAATGCATTTTAGAAAAATCACTTTGGTGACTAAATGGATGATGGATTGGAGTGGAGTGAGAATTGAGTCAGTATATTTCAGTAGTCCGGGATGAGGTGATGAGGAGCTGTACCAAAATGGTGGCAATTATCAGAGAAGGGAATGGCGTATATTTAATAGATGGTGCAATAGTCAAATTGACAGACCTTGGCAAAGATTTGGATATGTGTGTAGGGGGTTGGGGAGTGCAATGGTGAGAGATAGGAGTTCAGGATAATCTATATTGTGAGTCTGGGTTACCAGGAAGATGGTGGTAATCTTAAAAGTTAAAAAAAAAGTTTGGAGGGAGAGGAAAGTTTGGGGGAAAGATGGTGAGTTCAATTTTGAATATGCTGAATTTATAGTAAACATCTAGTCTGAGATGTCTGAAAGGCACTAGGAAATGATAGACTGGAGGTCAGTAAAGAAGTTAAGACAGAATAAGTAGATCAGTCTAAAGATGATAATTAAATTCATGGAAGCTGATGAGATCACTAAGTGAAGTAGTATAGAGCCCATCTTCTTAAACTGTAGGACATGATTACACATGGGGTTCTGTAACTGAATGTGGGGATTATGAAATTATGTTTTATTATTAGCAAATGTTAAATTTGCATACCTATTTTACATATTATCTTATATATCTAATATATATATTATATCTATATCTACATAGCATGTACAAATTTCTTGGGCAAAAAGGTGTCGCAAGTGGAAAAATTTGCCCAGGAAAGAGCCCTGTGGAATACCTATGAAACTGTCAGCCAGTGTCAAAGGCAGAAAGAAGTCAAGAAGACTGAAGACTTAAAGAGATCACTAATAACTTCAGAAAGAGTGGTTTCAGTTGAATCTTGAGGTTGGAAGCCAAAGTGTAGAGAATTAAAGAGTAAGAGGAGAGAATGTAGAAGGTATGTCTTTCTCAGGAGTTTAGCCAACCAAAGAGAGATATAGGGGTGGGGGGTGGGGGACTATAGTCTATGTGGATAGAAGGATAAAGTGAAGATTTTTGAGGGTGAGAGAATCGTAAGTATGTTTGTAGGCTGTGGGAAAGCAGTCAGTAGAAACAATTGACTTACTGATTACTTGCTACATGAAAAATCAGTGGGTGTCTGTTGAAGCCTTGGCTTCCAGAGGCATTGCAGGAAGTGCTTACCTTAATGGAGAGGCATCTATATGTGGACCTCCCAGTAAGAGTCTGTGAGATGGCTAAAATGCGAAGGAAGGAATTTGTTTCTATGGTTTACCCCTCCTCCAGCCCTCAGGGGATTCAAGCAGCTGTGGATCTAATAAAAACAATTCATGTTCAGGTGTTACTAGCTTCTTCTATGTGTTTTTTAAATACATTTTGTGGATGCCTTTAATTTTTAAATCACAATCATTTTCAGTTATTATTGGTCTCCTCCATCTGCAACAAACATGCTAAATGAGTTCTCCCTTGTAACAAAGAAAAATAGTTAAGCAAAACAGACTAATAAAGAATTTTATCTGATATACCTTTTCTTGTAAAAATATTATTTTTTTAAAAAACTTTATTATTTAATTTCTTTTAGTTGGTAAGCACTTATTTTTTTTCCCCTCCTCAGCTTTTCCCTGGAAAGAAAAAATGGAAGGAAAGAAGGAAGAAAGAAAGATAGAAGAAGGAAGGAGGGAAGGATAGAATGAAAAAAAAGAAAAAAGAAAGAAAAGGAAGAAGGAAAGAAATAAAAATAAAAAAGACAAAGAAAGAAAAGAAAGAATGGAAGGAAAGAACAAAGAAAGAAAAGAAAGAATGGAAAGAAAAGAAAAGAAAGAAGAAAGGAATGAAGAAAAGGAAAGAAAGCAGGAAGTAAGAAAAAAGAATAAAGAAAAAAAGACAGCAAAAAGTGAAGAAAAAAGAAAGAAAAGGAAGAAAGAAAAAGAATGGAAGGAAGACAAAGAAAGAAAAGAAAGAAACAAAGAAAGAATTAAAAGAAAGAAGGAAAAAAGGAAAAGGAAGGAAGGAGGCAGAAAAGGGAGAAAGGAAAGAAAGAATGAAAAAAGAAAGGAGGAAGGAAAGAAAAAGAAAAAAGAAAGGAATACAAAGAGAAAAGGGTAGAAAGAAAGAAGGAAGAAAAACAGAAAAAAGAAAGGAGAGAGAGGGAGGAAGGAAGGAAAGAAGAATGAAGGAAAAAGAAAGCAAGAAGGAAAGAGAAAGAAAGGAATGAGGAAAAAAGAAAGGAGGAAGACAGAAAGAAACAAGAATCAAAGAAGAGAAGGAAAAAAGAAAGAAAAGAGAGAGAGGAAAGGGAGGAAGGAAGGAAGAAAAGAAGGATAAAGGAAAAAGAAAGCAAGAAAGAAAGACAAAGGGATGAACAAGAAAAGAAGAAAAAGAAAAAAGAAAGGAAGACAGGAAGAAAAAATAAAGAAAAGAACAGGAAAAAGGGAAGGGAGGAAGGAAGGAAGGGAAGAAGAAAGGAAGGATGGAAGAAACCCGTATCATATAAGCCCATATTCCCACACTGGTCACATCCAAAAAAAATCATCTGTCTGTCATGAAGTAGGCAGTGATCTTTATTACTCCTTTGAAATTATGACTGATTATTTAGTTTACCAGAGCTCATAATACTTTCCAAATTATTCATTTTTTTAATACTAATCTTAAAGTAACTTGTTCTTCTGGTTCTGCTCATTTCATTCTGTATTAATTCATACAAAGTTTTCCATGTCTTTGAAACCGTCACTCTCATCCTTTCTTATGGTGTGTATTTCATCACATTTATCTATCATAATTTATTTAGATCTCACTAGTTTCCAGTCCTTTGCCACTATAAGAGAGCTGCTATAACTATTTTGTATATGAAAACCTTTTCTTCTTTCTTTGATCTCTTTGGGGTATAGGCCTAGTAATGGTATAGCTAGTTCAAAAGCATGGCATTGTTTAATAATATATTATATGTATTATTACAAGTTACTTTACCAGATAGGTTAAATCTGTTTACAACTCCAACAATAGTGCATCAATGTGCCTGTTTTCCTTTGGTCCCCTCTAAAACATGATTTCTTTTTTATCATCTTTGCCAATCAGGTGAGAATGAACTGGAATCTAAGAACTCCGTTATTTGTATTTTTCTAATTATTAGTAATCTGGAGCATTTTTGATGTGCATTTATTAGTTATTTAGAACATCTCCCCCTCCAATAATTGTAGATAGACTGGGTTTCTTCTCTCAAGAATTGTACACTTATATACTTAGTCATTTGTCAGTTGGGGGATGGTTCTTATCATTATAAATTGGAATTAATTCCTTATGTACTTGGAAATCAGATCTTTATTAGATAAACTTGCTGCAAAGATTTTTTTTTTGTCTAGTTAACTGTTTCCCTTCTAATCTTAGCTACACTGGATTTGTTTAAGAAAAAGCCTTTTAGTTTTATGTAATCAAAATCATCCATTTTATCTTCTCTCATTCTTTCTATCCTTTGTTTGGTTATGAATGCTAGTGTTGAAATTTTAGCTTGTTCTGGTCTCCCTGACCATTTCCCACAACAAAGATAGAGTAAGTAAGTACATAAGTAGCCAATATAATGATAGAAAATAAGAATGTAAAGGGGAACATAAAACATCATTTGCAAAACTCTCATTAAATTAGGGGAGAGGGGAAATCACTTGAAAACTGTCTCATAATTTAACTGAGGACATATCCTGAGATGATGGGCTAAATTAGGGAAGGCCCTCTATAGCCCAATATAACAGCTCCTTATTAGCAATAACTGTCCCCAGATATGCTCAGTAAACCAGAAAAGTGTTATATAACTTAGGGATCTCTACGGTGGCCTTGCTAGTTTTGTGATAATGTAAATATAACAGTGAACTAACTGTAAAGTAGATCCTCAAAACTCTGTAAAAGTGTAAAGCTTGGGACTGGAGATTTGAATGTAATTCAAATTAGATCATGAAGGAGAGATGGACAATGGAGAGATAAAATAAAGAGAGGGAAGTTTGTCATAGTCTGTGTTGAGTATGACTGGGGTCTATCCCATTCCCTGTATCCCTTGAAGCAGATAGGATAGCTGAGTCCAAGGCATGTGGCATATCTGATAGGTGACAAACATTTCCCCTAAACATATGGTTGCTAAAGTGCTTCTTTCCCCTCTTTTCTGTGCTAGGATATAAATATAGAATCCAGTTTTTCTGTTCTTTAAAATTGATTACTTCCTATATTAATTAACACCAGAGCTAGCCAAACAAAAGATCAATTCTATCTGTTCCTGGTTGTATGATTTGCTATATATATATATATATATATATATATATATATATATATATATATATATATATATATATATATATATATATATATATATATATATATATATATATATATATATATATATATATATATAATATATATATATATATAATAAAAGAAGGCAAAGAGAAAGGGGCAAAGAATGTCCTGTGGTATATAGTGATAAATGGACAAATGTTCAGACCTTTTGTCTAATCACAAATCATCATCTTACCTTGGGGCTTGGTCCAAATGAGAAAAGATCTTGTTGATAATGATAATTGTTGTTCAGTTGCGTCCAACTCTCCATTTTCTTGGCAAAGATACTGGAATAGTTTACCATTTCCTTCTTCAATTCACTTTTTCAGATGAAGAAACTGAGATTAAGGGAGTTGGCCCAGATTACATAGCTATTAAGTGTCTGAGGCTGACTTTGAACAAAATTGAGTCTTTCTGACTCAGACCTGGCACTCTATCCACTGGGCCACCTGCCTCATGAATCTGTACAATCACTTATTCCCAAGAAACGGGCAAACAGATTAAAGTGGTGGAAGGAGGCAGGGTAATTAAAAAGGAGATATTTCCCTTAAAGGATGTCTGCAGCTCATAGAATAAGAACCACCTACTCAAGGTTAGTTGGAACTTGGGACAGAGTTCCCAAGTAATTTTTGTTTTTAAAACCAGGTTTAAAACATCATCACAAGAGGTAGTATGAAAATTCCTTCCATTCCTACAGATACTAATTAGCAACTTGTCTGTACCTTATAATCTTAGAGAGTTGCCTTAGCCACTGTGAAATGAAATGACTTATTCATCCCAATTATTTTTTATATTTATATTTATGGTTATTTTTATTGATGTTCTTATATTTTGAATTCTAAAGCTGTCTCCTTCCCTCTATCCCTCCTAATTGTGCACTAGAGAAGGCCAACATTTGACAGAGAAATAGATAGAGATAAAAATATAGATATATTTGAAACTATACAATTTATACTTCCTCCTATAAATTCTCACTGGAGATGGATAGGCTCTCCTTTCCTAAGTCCTTTGTGGTTTATTTGAATGTTCCTATTACTCAGAATAGCTACTATTCACATTTACTCTTTGAACAATATTGTTCTTATATCCACCCAACATTTTCTTGTTCTGCTTGTTTCACTCTTCATTATTTCATGTGTCTTTTCATGTTTTTTCTAAACAACCTATTCATCATTTCTTACAATACTCTAGTATTCCATCATGATGTTAATTTTGTTAAGAGTTGTGTTACAAAAAAATTCTCTATGTCACTGATGATTAGAAAAAGGTACATTAAAGCAATTTTGAAATTCTACCTTACATCTTTCACAGGCAAAGAGGAAAATGATTCAACATTGGATGATCTGTATTAAAATACACACATCAGTATGCTGTAAATATAGCTGAAAAATGGTCTAGCCACCCTGGAAAGCAATGTGGAGGAATGCACAGAAAGTTACTAAATCCTGTACACCCTTTGACCGTGCTATATCTCTATTAGATCTATATTCCAGAAAAAATACAAGAAAGACAAAAAGGATCTACATATATGACTTTTATAGCAGTTATTTTTGTAGTAGTCAAAAATTGGAAACTAATAAAGGGCTCTCTTACTGGGTAAGGGATAGACAAATTATGGTATATGAATGTAGTGGAATATTAGTATGCTATAAAAAATAATGAAATGGACAGTTGCAGAACAAACTAGGAAGGCCTTTATGAACTCATGCAGACTAAAGTAGGCAGAATTAAGAGAACCATTTGTTTACTCAATAATAATAATGATATTAAAGAGAATTAAAACTTAGAAAGACTTGAGAACTCTGGTAAACAGAATGATATGCCATGACTACAAAAGAATGAAGATAAAATGTTCTACTTCTTTCCTGAGAGGTAGTGAATTTAAACTGTAGAAAGAGATAAATATTTTCAAATATGGCTAATGAAGAAAATTGTTTTTGCCAGATTATGCACATATGTATGAAGAATTTATCCTTTGGACTTGCTTAGTTTTTAAATTTGTTGATTGAAGAGGAGGAAAAGTAGTGGGAGGGACAGATTGCTGTGCTACTTGAAATTTAAAAAAAAAAAGATTAAAAGTTTTTAAGAAAGAATATTGCTTCACTTGCAATTCCTTACTTTTTTTTTTTTTTTTTTGGCTAGCTAGATACCAAGTTTCATAGAAAATTGTCCAGCTTTTTGTTAGACAAAAAGAAGAAGGAAAAAATTCCTCATCGCATCTTTTAATAAGATTTGAACTGAGCTATAGCTAAAAAAAAATCTGTGTTCTCTGCCTGGGTTTGCTCTCCTGAAATACTCATCAGGACTGTCAAATTAGGAACTGCATTAGGAAAAACTTGTCTTGAAGGTTTTTTTTTTCCTAATCAAAAGCCAACAATGTTAGTTTTTGGCAATGTTTGGCCTTTTCCACATTTCTCAGCCACCTGTGCCATTGTGAAGATGTAGCTTGATATAGAGAACTGTCTGTGAAAGTTTGCTTGTTCCCTTTGCACATTTCAGCAGGGATACTCTGGACATGTGCATAGCCCATTCTCAGAGAGAGAAGGAAGTAGGCGGGTGGGTTGGCAGTTGCTGATGTCCATATGTCTGTGAGTAATGAGAACGCCATGATCTCTGAAGAATGAGAATTGCAGGTGGTTGAAAGGGCAATGTGAAAGATGCTTGGTGGGTGTCAGCAGCATGTTGCATATAAGTAGCTTAAAAGACATTATCTGTGATGAGTTTGACTGAAAAATGAGATGGGCTGGTCATGCAGGGAAAGTGAGGGATTAAATATGTCCTTCAATCCATCATTTTTTAGATTTTCCTCTTTTTTTTTGTTGAAGACAACACTCTTCCTCCGGTTTCCTAGGGTCATAACCTTTTCTCAGTGTCCTCCTAATCCAACTGGAATGAACTGCAGACAAAATCTATGCTGTCCCAATGCAATCTATGGTTCTGGCTAGTAACATACATAAATTCTCCACTCCAGGTATATTGAACATATATCTATTATTTTTATTTATGTAATAATATTATTATATTTATTAAATTATTTAGTGCTTGAATGCTTAAGGAATCTATGATTCACCACTATGGACATTACTTTCACCTGATGAAGATCTAAGATATACCCCAAACCCCAGCCCAAATTATCCTAAACATCATATAGCAGTTCTGAAGGAAAAGGCCATTGCAGACTCATAAATAATAATGATAGTAAGTGTTAATATAACTTTGTAAGGTTAATAAAGGGACATCCTTACAACAAGAATGCAAGGTAAGTAGTGTAAACATTGTTTACCATTTTACAGATAAATAAACTGAGGTCCAGAGAGTTTAAATGACATGTTCATGATCACCTTTTCTTTTCTTCTCTTTTTTCTGTCTTTCATCTTTCCCTCTCCTCTTCTCTATCCACTTAAGATATCATACCCTTATCTATGTCTGCTGTGCCCAAAAGTATGTGAATTTTGATCCTTGAATCTGCCTGAGATATCTTGGGGTTTGGGCTAGGAGCATGCCTTAAACCCAAATCATTCTGACTCTCATTGATTGACTAATAATAGTCAAGCCCCACTTGGTCATTATTTGGGCTGGATTGATGGACCCAGAATGTATGTAAATAGCAATTGTGTCTCTTTTATCCAGAAATCCTGAGGAACTTCCCCTTCCAGATTAAATTTTTTTTTTGAAATTTTTGACTAGTTAAAAGATTCCATTCTGTGCCTCATTTCTTACCCAGTTTTAATCAATAATTGGGTATTGTTTCAGTCAAACTTAGCTTAAAAAGGCCAAGGTCTCCCACTGCTTCCAGGGTCATCACCAGTCCTGATCTTGCCACTGGACCCAGGTGGCTCTGATGGAGAAATTAAGGCTGGTGACTTTGCATAGTTCTCTCTCACTTAAATCTAGTTCACTCCCATGTCATGCTATCACCTCCCTGATTTCATGATCCTTTTCAAGAATGAAGGACAAACAACAACAACAATCTAACAAATATTCCATTAAGCATCTTCTAAGGGAAAAGAACTATGTTAAATGTTAGGGATCTGAAAACAACATAATAAAATGTCTCTGTCTTTAAAAAACTTAAATTCTTGTAAGGATAGAAATTTTAAACAGATAAATACATAATTGTATGAGCTAGAAGTGAGTTTTTATAACCTGAGCATTGGTTCTCAAGCTTTTTGCTTAAAACACAATTTTCTTGGCCCATTAGGAAGTAGAATATAATGAAGTTGGCAGCTTGTGGGTAGTCTTGGTTTGTACACACTCACTGCCATGCTACCTGAAATCTTTGTGAGTTCAAGTTCTGATATGTTTTGGATTTGGTGAGTATGTTGTAATAAGAGGTTTTGTTTATTTTGCAACTATTATATTTTCTATACTATGAATATTTAATTAATAAAATTTATATTAGATGAAGTAAATTATGCATTTTTAAAATCTGCAGTAACATCTATATTAAATTTTTACAGCTCACCACAACTATTGCACATCTTTTGAGAAGCTGTTCCTGACTAGGAACATCAAGAAAAAGCTTCTTATACAAGGTGGCAAGAGCTGAACCTGGAAGGCAGGCAGGGGTCCTAACACAGAGAGGAGAGAATATGCATTTCAGGTATTAGGAACAGTCTGTCTGGTGGCACTGGAGCAGGACGTGGAATGTCAACTTCATGGAGCAAGTGGGTCAGTTTTGGCTGGAACATGGAGCACACGAAAAGGAATGATATGAAATAAACTTGGAAATATAAAGTTGAATTCAACTGTGAAGGGTCTCACATGACAGCTGAAAGAACTGGGAACTAAGAGGATGGAGGCCCATCTGTTGGAAAATGACTGAACAAATTATGGGACCTGTATTTAATGGAGCATAACGTTATTGCACTTGAAGAAAGGAGGAAAGAGACAATTTTAGAGAAACCTGGGGAGGCTTGGAGAAACTGATGGAGTTAAATAAGCAGAATAAGAATATTTTATATAATGAGAATGATGCCTTAAAGTAACTTGTAAAGACTTAAGAACTCTGACCAATGCAATGACCAAACACAGCTCCAGATGGATTCTGCTGCCCACTCTCTAATTGAGGAGTTCCCAGAATCAGGATGGGATAGCAGTTTGGATATAGTGAATGTATGCATTTGTTTTACTTCACTATGCTTAGTAGTTTCAAGGATTGTGTTTCCCCTTTTTATTTGTGAGGTGGATAGTAGCCATATAAGCAAAAAAAAGGAAAATAAATAAGAGGATCTTTGAAAATTTTTAAAAAGGAACAGAAGGAAATATATAGGAAACACTGATAACCAGAATATCTTTGAAAGTAACATGTTATATTTTAACATATGTAACATGTATTGGATTACCTGCCTTCTAGGGTAGGGGGTGGGGGGGGAAGGAGGGGGAAATTTGGAACACAAGATTTTGCAAGAGTCAATATTGATATTTAACATATATAGGACTGCTTGCCATCTTGAGGGGGGGGGAGGGAGTTGAGGGAGGGAAGGGAAAAATCGAAACATAAGCGAGTGCAAGGGATAATGTTGTAAAAAATTACCCTGGCATGGATTCTGTCAATACAAAGTTATTATTAAATAAAATAAAATTTAAATTTAAAAAAAAAGAGTCAATGTTGAAAAATTACCCATGCATATGTTTTGTAAATAAAAGCTTTAATAAAAAAAGGAAAAAAAGAGAAAGTATCATGTTAAATTTAATATATACTTTTAAAAGTTAAGCTATAGTTTATAGAGAATCATGGTGTCACACATCATTCTTTCTCTCTTTTCTCTGTTTTTCTTTCCTTCTCCCTCTCTCTCTATCTTGTCTTTCTCATCCAGCTCTCTTTTTAGTGTTTATTAATTTCAGAATTTTTAAAGAGAGTTTTTAATGACAAACTAAAGAGTTTGTATTTTATCTGAGATTTACAGTACTACCTTGAATGGGGGGGGGGGTCACCTTTCAAGAGGCGAGAACTCAGGGCCGATAAGGAGTTAAAAATCTTCATAGTAAACCTCCTCTTCCTCTAAGTCAAAAACTCTAACTTTCTTTCTTCAAATTCTTTTTCAAGTTTTTCCTGAACTTGTGTGCACTTTCAAAAGCTAAAGATAGCTCAAGCGTGTGAATTAACCACGGACTTGAGTTAGTGATAGAACAAAGGCCTAATCAGAGGGGCAATGAGAACTGAAGACAAGGATAATTCCCACCTTGTCTAAGGAACTCATACTTTGTCAATCAAAAAAACAAGCTAGAGGCTTATCCTACTCTTGGAGTAGATCTGCATATTCCCTATATAGCAGCCTAGTTTTTTTTTTTTTTTAAATATACTTTACACTAAAGGACACAGTTTGAGACTGCAATCCACCCAGATCTTTTTTCATGTCAACCGTTTTTAGCCAATTTCCTCCATCTTATGCTTCTAAAATCTTGAACCCCATTTAGGATCTTATATTTATATCTACCCAATTTCAATTGATTAAATTTGGCCCATTGTTCTATCCCATAAAAATGGTTTTGGATCTTGACTCTGTTAGTCCACAAATTAACTATCCCTATTAGCTTTGTATTATCTGAAAATGTGGCCAGCTAGTGAGCACATATGAACATCTTTTTCTATGCACATGTTACATTGTCCTTCATAGAATATAAGAGCAAAGAGGATAATTTATTTACTCTTGGATGTCCAGTTTCTACCAATATTTCATGCTAAGTAAGTGTTTAAAAAATGTTCCTTGAATGAATCGTGTCCACAAAGCTTTGCAGTGGTCTACTGATCAACCAATCTAATAATTTCTTTTTCCTAATAACTTTTCAAAAAAGTAAATAAGGTCAATCTGGCATGACTTTCTCCTGATTAGCCCAGGCTGTCTCTTAGTGGTCGCCACTTACTGTACTTTATGTTTATAAATCATTGCTTTAATTGCTTTAATAACATATATTCAAATGTTGTTAAGGAAATTAATCATTCAACAAGCATTTATTAAGTATCTATTATGTGTCAGGAAACTGTACTAGATGTAGGGTAGATGGAAGGAAAGTGAAACAGTTCCTGCCCTCGAGGAGCTTTTAATCTGTCAGAGGAAATTTGTTCACATAAAAGTTTATGCAAAATATAGCTTTTTTTTTTACCAGACTTGTGATTATATTAGTTTAAGAAACCCCCAATAAAAACCTTCCTCTACTTAATCAATAATCATTTATTAAGCTTCTACTATGTACCAGGACTGCAATGATGAAGACTAGCACCTTCTCTGTAACTTCTATTCTTAGAGAGTTCCAGGATCAGTAAAGACTACAAATGATTTGCTCAAAGTCATACAGCCAGTATGGGTTGGGTAGGACTTATACCTGGCTGGGTCTTCCTGTTTCCAAGACTAACTCCCTATCCACTATTCTGAGTTGCCTTATCTAAGATGTATAAAGGCAAATATAAAGTAAGTGAGATGGGGTGGAGGAGAAGGGGATGGTGACCACAAAAGGCCTATTATAGAAAATGATGCTTGAGCTGAACTTTTGGAGAATATGTAATTTAGTTCACTGGTTTATGATTTGAATTCTTCTTCTCCCTTCCACCCTCCCTCCTTCCTTCCTTCCTTCTTTCCTTCCTTCCTTTCTTCCTTCTTTCCTTCCTTCCTTCCTTCCTTCCTTCCTTCCTCCCTCCCTTCCTTCCTTCCTTCTTCCTTCCTTCCTTTCTTCTTTTATTCCTTCCTTCCCTCCCTCCCTTCCTTCCTTTCTTCCTTCCTTCCTTCCTTCCTTCCTTCCTTCCTTCTTTCTCTTCTTTTCTTTCTCTCTTCTTCTTCTCTTTTCTTTCTTTCTCTTTTCTTTTCTTTTCTTTCTCTTTCTTTTTCTTTCTTTCTTTCCTTCCTTCCTTCTCTTCTTCTTCTTCTTCTCTTCTTCTTCTTCTTCTTCTTCTTCTTCTTCTCTTCTTCTTCTTCTTCTTCTTCTTCTTCTTCTTCTTCTTCTTCTTCTTCTTCTTCTTCTTCTTCTTCTTCTCTCTCTCTAAGACCAACATCTGTTATAATAGAATTGGTGGCTTCTGTCCTATTCTAAATATTTCAGAAACTCATGCAACTGCTCAGCTGACAATTCTTTTAGAACCTTATAGTTGGTTCCAGGAAGGTAAGGAAACTCATTAAGGTGCTCTATTACTTATCTTGGATTTCAGATCCCTATTAAACCATTCAAGTCTATCCTTCTCAGTCTAAAGAATTTTTGTTAATAAAAAGAAAAGCAGAATAAGAATTGAGTGGTTCAGCCTTTTATCCATTGTCCATTAACATAATGCTATCTACCCCAGTCCTATCCCTTCTTTGATCTTTTTTCTACCCCTAAAAAGGAAAGAAAGAAAGGAAGGAAGGAAGGAAGGAAGGAAGGAAGGAAGGAAGAAAGAAAGAAAATTTCCTTTTTGGGGCTTTTTTTTGAGTCTTTATTACCAGTCTCAGCGTGTTCTGAGCTTTAGGTTGTTGATAAAAGCCTTATAGAACCAAGCCACCCTTTTGTATTCAGCATTATAGGAAAAGTACATAGTGATTGGGACTGACAATCATTTGTAAAGGAATTTAAAAGACAAGAAACTATAGGATTTGGATACTAGCACAAAATTGAGTCAATATATGAGCTGAGAATATTTTCCAATCTATAGACAGTAGGACCTCCCCCCCCCCCTTTCCCTACACACCTCCTTCATTTTACTAAACTATCGATATTGGGCATTGTTTTTTTAATTATTAAATTAATCATCTGACTAGAAAGTAGAGTTACAATAGAAATAAATAAATATTATCTTAGTCTGGGGGCTTTGTAATATTGCAGAGGATCTTTCCAAAGCATATGATCTCCCTTGGAGAAAAAAACTTAAAGAATATCGTTTCCTGTCCTTGGTGAGGGACTGGAAACATTACAGGAGAGAAGGCAGGGGAAGGGCTATATTTTTCTAGAGAAATCTTGGAGTTTTTCAATGAATATTCTTCTTTTGGTTTTCTGACCCTTCCCTAAATACTAAGTTATTCAAATAAGGCACATTACCTTAGTTTTTTCCTAATCTTTTCCCCAAGTAGCAAAAAGCCTCCTAATCTTTCTCCTCTATCAGTTTAAGGGATGCTATTAGAGTCGATCTACTTTTCATCCTGACAATTTCTCATCAGGTTTATTTTAACTCCTACTTATATATCCGATTATGTTCTACTCCTCTCCCCATCTTTAAAAAGAGAAATTTCATTGGTGAAGGCCTAGAATATTCTGAATCAGATTAATATGTAATTGGGAAGTATTTAACAAAATAAATAAAAATACTACAGAACATATATGTAATTTTCTGGGTCAATATGCTGCTTACGTGGTATATAGTTCAGTTACCCCCTTTTCTATTTGAGTTTGATGCAACTGACTTAGGGAATTCCTAGTTAGGAAATTCCTTCTGTTCTTTCAGATCAAGGCACTGCTCTCTGTCCATTCTAATGCCATGCCTTCTGCTTGCCTTTCAGCTCTCCAGCTCTTGCCCTTCAACCCTAAACTCCCATTTGTGAGAGTTCACCATAACAAAACTAACCCATACCACTGCTGCTCCTGCTATTTTTGTTTGGTATACCATACATGGTGCATGATGTACCTTTTTTCTGCTTTGCCCCACCACCTCACCCATCTTCTCCAAGCTTTGAGAACAACATAGTAGAGACCTGGTACATACCCAGACCAGCTGAGAACGTAATGTGGAAGGTGGGAAAGATCTGCTTCTGACAAACTGAAGTATGCATTGTCATTCTCCATTGACTTTTCTGATGACTAGAAGAGTCCTTTTTCCATTCAACAGAAATTAGAAAGGAAATAATATTAAGTACCTACAATGATTAGGCTCTTTAAAAATATTATCTCATTTGATCCTCACAACAATCCTGGAAAAGAGATGTTACTATTATCCCCATCTTATAGATGAAATCAAAGAGAGGTTAAGTGACTTTGTTGGGATCTCATTCCACCCTACCTGAGGCTATGTTAACCCTGAGAATTGGGACTTTTTTTTTTGGCCTTTTCATCTGTTCTTTTCTTTGTAAATGTAGGGAGTAGAGCCTCTGATCTGATTTGGGAGTGCTAGTCCCAGAATCCAGGCTGAGTGTTTTTGCCAGACAGAATGAATGCCCTGAGAATGAAGGATTCTGGGACTCAACCTTCCAGAAGCCAGAAGTGATGCCAGATTTAGACCTGAACCAGGTAGAATCTATGCTTCTAACCAAGTTGCCTATGTGTATGCACATAAATATTTGTTTTTATACTGTATAGATTTTTATATGTTCTTGTTATTTTCTCTGTTAGAGTTGTAGGTTCATTCTGAATAGGGTTTATTTTCACTCTTTGCACTTGTATCCCCATCACCTAGCATGGTGTCAGCAATATAGTAACTACATAACAAATACTTGTTGATTAATTTATTTCTTTATGATGGTATGATGATAGATAACTTTTCTTTTTTTTTTAATTTAATGATTACTTTATAATGACAACATTATTCCTTGCACTCGTTTCTTTTCCGATTTTTTCCCCTCCCTCCCTCCACCCCCTCCCCTAGATGGCAAGCAGTCCTTTATATGTTGGATATGTTGCAGTATATCCTAGATACAATATATGTTTGCAGAACCGAACAGTTCTCTTGTTGCATAGGGAGAATTGGATTCAGAAGGTATAAATAACCCGGGAAGAAAAACACAAATGCAGATAGTTCACATTTGTTTCCCAGTGTTCGTTCTTTGGGTGTAGCTGCTTATGTCCGTCATTTATCAATTTTTTTTTTCGTCATTTATCAATTGAAACTTAGTTAGGTCTCTTTGTCAAAGAAATCCACTTCCATCAAAATATGTCCTCATACAATATCGTTGTTGAAGTGTATAATGATCTCCTGGTTCTGCTCATTTCACTTAGCATCAGTTCATGTAAGTCTCACCAGTCCTCTCTGTATTCATCCTGCTGGTCATTTCTTACAGAACAATAATATTCCATAACATTCATATACCACAATTTACCCAGCCATTCTCCAATTGATGGGCATCCATTCATTTTCCAGTTTCTAGCCACTACAAACAGGGCTGCTACAAACATTTTGGCACATACAGGTCCCTTTCCCTTCTTTAGTATTTCTTTGGGATATAAGCCCAATAGAAACACTGCTGGATCAAAGGGTATGCACAATTTGATAATTTTTTGGGCATAATTCCAGATTGCTCTCCAGAATGGTTGGATTCGTTCACAACTCCACCAACAATGCATTAGTGTCCCAGTTTTCCCGCATCCCCTCCAACATTCATCATTATTTTTTCCTGTCATCTTAGCCAATCTGACAGGTATGTAGTGGTATCTCAGAGTTGTCTTAATTTGCATTTCTCTGATCAATAATGATTTGGAACACTCTTTCATATGAGTGGTCATAGTTTCAATTTCATCCTCTGAAAATTGTCTATTCATATCCTTTGACCATTTGATAGATAACTTTTCTAAGCTTCCATTTGCTTATCTGTAAGATGGAGCCTTATTTATAGAATTGTTGTGGGACTCAAACCAGGTAATGTATGCAAAGCACTATGCAAATACCAGTGATAGTATTGCTATTATTATTTTTTTTAATAAAAGAAGGCTGACTTTATCAAAGAAGTCACTAGACACAAAAATCTGTCTTGTTAATTAATATGCTTTTTCCTTAGGCCTTCTCCTTGGTGCTGACCTGGCTTCTTTGGCTTTGGCTGACTGCTGTGAATTCCTGTTACTTCCCAAGGACCCCTTAGTTTGATTTCTCCACTGAATTTAAGCTTGATCCCACCTGAAGATCTTTTGTTTCTCTAGAAGCATAGCCAAAGCCATATGGTTTTCTCCAGGTGATTCTACTTTAGTCTTACTCTCTTATGCATAGACCACCAGGATTTTAATACTTTTAAGTTATCACAAGGTCCCAGTGGAAACCAACATGGCAGGATCACAAAATTTAAGCTTTGAAAGAACAACGGATTTGTAGTTGGAAGACCTGAGTTCAAATCCCATCCCTAATACTGCTTCCTAGGTAATCCTGAATAAGTCATTTAATTTCTTTGTATTTTGATTGTCTTGCTTGCCCCTCTCTGGTTTTCAGTAAATACTTACTAAATGTTTGTAGCATTGAATTGAATTACTATAGTAAAGCTACTGAACTAGATAGCCGTTAAAGTCTAGATCTATGCTCCAAGTCTTTGGAGCATTTATGGAGGCAGTTTATGAAAAGATACTTATTCAAAGATTAGCAAAAATGGTTTTGAGAGTCATCACCGTGAACTCATCACTGAAAGATTGGTTATAATTAACTGAAAGGAGAAGTTGGTGTCTGAAAGCCTGGGCGACAGAGGTTGTCAGTCATTCTCTAAAAGCCATAAGCAGGACTGGCCCTATTAAGCATTTAGGAACCAAAATGATATATTTTTTAAAAATCACCTACTTGACTAATTTTTATGGCCTTCATTTCAATGCTATTTCCAAACTCAATCTTCCTTGTGACAAAAAAGAATCCAGCAAAAACATGAAGGATAAATATATTTGACAGTATATACAATATTTTGTCCTAGTAGATTCTGTCTTCTCTTGAGAATGAAAGGATGTTTTTTGTTATTTCTTCTGGAGGCAATGGGGCAGAGTGCAATGCATAGGACATTGGGCCTAGAATCAGGAAGATCTGGAGTTCAAATATAACCTCAGACATTTGGTGGTTGGTGACCCCAAGTAAGTCACTTAAACTCTGATTACCTCTCTTTGCTTAACTGTAAGATGGAGATAATACAGCACTTACCTCACATGGTCATTCTGAGGATCAAATGAGATAATATTTGTAAAAATGCTTAGTACAGTACTTGGCACATAGTAGGCATTTTATGAACACATGTTTCCTTCCTTTCCATATGCTGCTTCTCTCAGACTTTCATTGGTTATCCCCCTAGCTATTTACAGTTTGATCTTCCTTTGTGATCTTTTTAATTATACAATTATAGTGAGAGAATCATATTATTTCCTTTTTTGGTTCTGTTTATTTCATTTTGTATCAGTTCATGATGTTGTCCCACATCTCTCTGAATTCCTTATATTCCTCACTTGCAATGATATTCCATTGCATTCACATGCTATAGTTTTCCTAACCATTTCTTGAATAAAATATCAGAGGCCAATTTTCCTGTCTCAAAGTCTACTTATTGAGATTCATCTTTTTAAAATTTCCATTTATTTAATTAATATTATGTTATAATATTATAAATTAAGTAATTAAATTTCTATTTTTCTTTAAAAGATGTAAGTCTGATCATGTTGCCCTCCCATATCAAATAAACTCCTGTGGCTCCTCATTACCTCTAAGATCAAAAGAAAAGCTATTTAGTATTTAAAGCTCTTCCTAATTTGGCCCCATCTTGTTTTTCCAGTTTTCTGATATTTTATTTTCTTCTGTGCAATCTGTGATCCAGAAAAACTGACCTCTTTGCAAATTCTCCAACAGGACACTCCACTTCACACCTCAGGCCATTGTACTAACCATCTCTCGTGCTGGCAATACTGTGTCTAATTTCCCAGACTTCCTTTGGGTCATCACACCAAGTAGCATGTATTAAGTGTCTGCTATGTGTCAGGTACTGTGCTGAGAAATGGGGAGACAAAGAAAGGCAAAAGACAATCTATAAACATTTATTAAAATGCTGTACCAAGCACTGGGCTAAGTGCTGGGAATACATAGACATATAGCATAGAGTTTCTGCTAGTAAAGAGTTCTCAGTCTAATGACTGAAGCACCTTGTAGACAGTTATGTACAAACAAGTTATTTACAGGATAAATTGGAGATAATCAATGAGGGAAGAAGGTACTAGAATTAAGAGGGATCATAAAAGTCTTCCAATAGAAGGTGGGATCTTAGCTAAGACTTGAAGGAAACCAGGAAGTGGAAATGAGAAGCATTTCAGGTTTGGAGGATAACCAGAGAAAACATTCTATGTTGGGGGATGATGGAATATCCTGTTCAAGAAATCTCAAGGCATCTGGTTCACAGAGGACACTGAGAAGCAAGATGACTGGAAAGAGAGGAACCTTGAAGACCTAGAGGATTTTCTATTTGATCCTTGAAGTGATAGGAAACTTCTGGAGTTTATTGAAGAAGGCTGGAAAAGCCTATTTCCTATTTGACAGCTGAGTGGAGGGGGAGAGATCTAACGTAGTAGGCTATTAGCCAGGAATGACCTAATGAGGGCTTGTCCTGGGATAGTTATGATATAAGAGAAGAGAATTATCCTTTAATTATTCCCCACCTTCTGCAGGAAACCCTCAGCCTCCAAGCCTTGTTTTCTCTAATTGCCTTCTATTTACTATGTATCATCTACTTTTATCATGTTGCCTCCCCCATTACAATATAAACTCCTTGAGGTTAGGAATTATTTTTGCTTTTCTTTAAATTCCCAGCACTTAGTACAGTACTTGTTCATATGTTATTTCCATCATGTCCCTCTCTTTGAGACTCCATTTGGGGTTTTCTTGACAAAAATATTGGAATGGGTTTCCATTTCCTTCCTCAGATTATTTACAGATGAGGAAATTAAGGCAGAGTTAAAATGATTTGCCCACTGTCACACACTTAGTAAGTGTTTGAGGTCAGATTTGAACTCTTGGAAAGAGAAATTTTTCTAATTTCAGACCCAGTATTCTCTCCACTAGGTCACTTAGCTGATTATTAAATGCTACTTTACTTATTGACTGACTAATTAATTGTAATTTTCAAGAATTAAACTTAAATTTTTCTTCATTTTGATTGTCTCTAGTTTTTTTTTTTTTTAAGGAATGAAAAATGAAAAAAAAAATCCTTTCAAAATGGATAAATTCATAATTGTTTTGAAAGGAAAATCCATGAAGCAGCTGCAACTAATATAAGTAAAATCAATAGAGACAAGGTAGAAGAAATAGAAAAACACAAAATAAAAAACTAAAATGCAGAAATAGCCCACCATATTTTTATCATTGAAATTCAAATTATTGTTAAGGAAAGAAAAATAAGTCAGCTTTGTTTGCTTTTTTTTTTTTGAGCTTTAGCTGCTAATATTATGAAACTTAAGAAAATGAAATGGCATCTTGAATATAAATGTAGAATACATTCACAAGGGAAAAATGATTTTTCCAGAGAAGAGGAAATGATTTTAATAAGCAAATATGAAATTTTTTGTTAACCAGTTCGATAAAAACTGCTTTCAGAACTGTGACGTGTCAGAGATCATTGTTCACAAGTCTATTTTAAGCTCCTTAAGGGCAGGGACTATCTTTCCCCCTTTTTATATCCTTTTAATACACAATAAAACAGTGGATGGTACATAATAAGTGTTTTATAAATCTTTATTGATTGACTCAGATAATATTTGTAAAGGCCTTAGCCCAATGCTTGACACTTAGTAGGCAATTAATAAATATTTATTGACTAATTGTGAATCCACAGGGTCAGAACAGTGCTTGGTGCACTGTTATATATATGTGTGCACATTATATATATATATATATACACATATATATATGTATGTATATATGCATGACAGCTTCCAAGTTTTCTACTTGCAGATGAGATAATAGGAAGAATTACCTATCTCGCTGACAGTCTTTGTGATCAATTAATTAACTGAGAGCATTGGTATTTTGAATTGCAAGTGGGCTAAAGGAAAACTATATATAATGATAATTTGATTGCATATAGGATATGTTGTTGAAACTGATACTGGGGAATATTTGATACTTTAATAACTTATTTAAGATTATGGCTCATCAACAGATATTTTCAACATAATTTTAAAAGAAAATTAAATATAGGAGAATTATATTGGGTTCTCTACTGATAAAGGTAGGGGGCAGGCTTGGAGTCAGGAAGACTCATCTTTCTGAATTAACAAATCTGATCTCAAACCAGTAGTTGTGTGATCCTGAATAGGTCACTTTAACCCTGTTTGCCTCAGTTTCCCCATGTGTAAAATGAGATGGAGAAGGAAATGGCAACCCACTCTAATATTTTTGCCAAGAAAATCCCCAAATGGAGTTACAAAGAGTTGAACATGATTCAAGAAATTCATCAACAAAAACCACATAAATATTATCATGATGGCAAGTATTTTCTAAGGAAAGAGAAATAAGACCATTTTGTTTTTTTAATGAATTTTAACTCCTGAAATTATAAAACCTAAAAAACTGAAATGACATCTTGAATACATAAATTCAGAATATGTTTCTGAGGGAAAAGAATATTTTCCAGAGAAGATAAAATGATTTTAAAACAAACTTTTATGTTAAAAATGAAGAGAGACAAGTAGGTATATTGCCTTCAAAGCTAGGAAAACATGTTTTTAAGTCGGGGTGTTCAACACTGGGAAAATAACTAGACCTCTCAATGGTCAGGGCAGAAAGTATAAAATCCTTGGCCCCCAGGGCCCAATAAGGTAGCAGCACAACTGCCTGGAGTCCAAACTAGATTAAAATGTAATTGGGAAACATTTAATAAAATAAAAGCCAGAGAACAGAAGTATAATAATATTAAGATTTAAAACTAAGTCAATATGTGGTTAGCAAGAATCCTTTTATGAGGATTGGTGACCCTGCTTCTATTTGAGTTTAATGCCATGAGTCTAGACAATCTTCTTAAGACTAAAAGGTACAGACTCATGCTCCCCCTACGAGGTATATAGGCAGTCCCAGAAAGTCAAGGGGACCCCAAATTCAAATTTGACTTTAAACATTGTGTGACTCTAGGCAAGTCACTTAGTTTCTGTCTGATTCAGTTTTTCACTTGTAGAATGAGAATAATAATTACACTTACTCTATAGGATTGTTGTGAATATCAAATGAGATCATATTTGAGAAACCCTTAGTAAAATGCCTAACATCCAATAGGTACTTAATAAATGCTTATTCAAGCCATTCTTCAAATGATATATGGTCAAAGGATAAGAACAGACAATTTTTAATTTAAAAGAAATTAAAACTATTTCTTAGTCATATAAAAAATGATCTAAATCACTTTTGATCAGAGAAATGCAAATTAAGGCAACTCTGATGTACCACTACACTCCTCTCAGATTGACTAAGCTCCTTGAGGCTAAGATGATAGGAAAAGATAATGATGAATATTGGAGGAAATGTGGGAAAACTGGGACACTAATACATTGTTGGTGGAGGTGTGAACTGATCTAACCATTCTGGAGAGCAATTTGGAACTTCACTCAAAGGGCTATCAAATTGTTCATACCCTTTGAACCTGCAGTGTCTCTCCTGGACCTATACCTCAAAGAGATCACCAAAAAGGGAAAAGGACTTATATGTGCACAAATGTTTGTAGCAGCCTATTTCATAGTGGCAAGGAACTGGAAATTGAGTGAATGCCCATCAGCTGGAGAATGGCTGAATAAGTTATAGGCATATGAATGTGATAGAATATTATTGTTTTATAAGAAATGATCAGCAGGATGATTTCAAAGAGGTCTAGAGAGCTGATATAAATGTACACATTGTACATAGCAACAAGATTACAAGATGATCAATTGTGATGAACGCGGCTCTTTTCAACAGAGAGGTGATTCAGGCCAGTTCCAATGATCTTATGATAAAAAGAGCCATCTGCACCCAGAGAGAAGACTGTGAGGACTGATTGTGGATCACAACATAGTATTTTCACTTTTTTGTTTTTGTTTGCTTGCTTTTGTTTTCTTTCTTGATTTTTTCCCCTTTCTTTCCTTTTTTGGTCTGATTTTTCTTGTGCAGCATGATAATTGTGTGTATAGAACAATAGCACATATTTATCATATATTGGATTACTTACTGACTGAGAAAGGAAGGGAGGAAAAAATTTTGGAACACAAGGTTTTGTAAGGGTGAATTTTGAAAATGATCTATGCATGTGTTTTGGAAATAAAAAGCTTTAATTAAAAAAATGTTTGTTCCTATACCCAAAGGGTTATGAAATCATGTATACAGCAATACCACTACTAATATATACCCCCAAAGAGATAAAAACCAAAAAGGAAAAGGATGTTTGTGTGTGTGTGTGTGTGTGTCTGTGTGTGTCTGTGTGTGTCTCTGTGTGTGTGTGTGTGTGTGTGTGTAGTTATTTATTTATAGCGGCTCTTTTCTATAGAGAAGTGGAAACTGAGGGGATGCCCATCAATTGGTAAATGACTTAACAAATGTAATATGTGATTATGATGGAAAACTTCTGTGCTATAAGAAATAATGAACGAGATGCTCTCAGATAAATCTGGGAAGACTTCCATGAGCTGATGCAAAATGAAATAAACTATATAGAAAGTAACCACAATATTGTAAGATGATCAGCTGTGAATGACTTAGTTATTCTCAGCAATGCAGTAAATCCAAAACAACTCTGAAAGAAAAAAAATGCTTTCTATACCCAGACAAAGAATTGATTGTGTCAGAATGTGGATTGAAACATACTTTTAAAGAAACTTTATTTTTCTTGAAGCTTTTTTGAATTTTTTTCCCACAACATGACTGTTATGAAAATGTTTAGTATGACTTCATGTATATAATCTGTTTTGATTTGCTTGCCTTCTCAGTGCAGGGGAGAAGTTGAGGAAGGAGGAAGGAACAATTTGGAACTCCAAGTTTTAAAAATGAATGTTAAAAAATTGTTTTTAGATGTGATTGGAGAAAAATAGAATACTAAATAAACTTAATAAAAGAAAATAAATGCTTGTTCCCTCCCCTTGGGGACAACAAACCTGGTTTAGATTCAATTTTAAGGCTTACTAGTTCCCTCAAAAGCCAAATTATTTGATCTTACTATTTCTCAGCTGCCACTCTTCTTCCCATGTTAGAAAGATACCTGAATCACAGAGAGGTTCCCAAGATCACAAAGACAATTAATGTCAAAAGCAGGATTGAAATTAGGTCTTCCTGACTCTAATTCCAGTACTCTACCCATCATTGCCTTCTGGGTGTCATGGTCCTTATGGAACATGGACAAACAACTGCTTTCTATTAAAAGCCCAGAAGGTGGCACTCATGGTACTGGGAAAAACTCTCAATAGCTTTAGACAAGACCATTCCTAAAGAATATAGGGTTTGCCAAGAGAAGCTTCATTCCCTGCTAATTGTTTTTCAACTGAATTTTTATTGCAATTTATGCAAATCTGAAAGAGAACAACACTTGCCAAGTCAACTCAATACCCTAAGTTACAAGCCAAACCTTAGCCCATGTTACAGTAAATGGAAGATGGAGAAATAAAGCATCTGATTCAAAGGGTCCTCTTTTATTCTCCCTCTAAGGCAGCTATCAGGCTAGTATCTAAGGCTCTTGGAGAGTGATGAAAAGGCACAGGGAAGACTAAATCCCATGAATCCCTGATTAACGAGTTTTACAAAAGACTTTAAAACTGCCCAAATAAATGGAGTCAGATTTAAAGGGAAGTATCTGAGAGCCCAGGGAGTTGGTTGTTGTCTCAGCTTCCAAAGCGAGAAATTCTGATCCTCTGAGGCAATTTTGCATGGTCATAGAAAGCAAAGGATTTACCTAAGAGGTCAGCAGTTTATCCCAGAGAGTCACCAATTGGGCTTTGTGCTGCTTCTTGAGGTGGGGATAAGGCTGATAATGAAAATGCTGGTCACTTACAAGCCTAAGGAGAGAAGAAAACAAAACTGAGAGATTTAAGAAGAAAAGAATTCAGGCTTCCATTGCTTTAGATCATAGATCAATAGATGGATTGATAGATCTAGTTAAGTGACTTGGCCAAGGTAGGTGGTTAGTCGTTTCACCCTAGGTTACAAAGTGAATAAGCCTCAGAGGAGGGATTAGAACATATTCCAAAATGGTGTTCTTTCAATTATGCTATTTGGGAATCATAAATACAAAGATAGAAGATGGAACAGAGGCTTTCTCATCTAACTGGCCAAGAAATTAAAGCTCAGGGGTCTTAAAGTGCTTGCCCTATCAGAAGTATGAGGCTGAAGAGGAAAAAATTGAAGCCAGTGAATCCAAATTCAAAGCTCCGAATCCCTTTTAGACTATCTCTAACCCATACTACTTTTAGTCACAACAATAAAAACAAGTCACCTTTACCTAAAACTTTAAGATTTGCAGAGCAATTTGCTCGCTTTGCCTCAATGGAGCTCCCTTGTTTCTTTCTTTAGTGTCATCCAGTAACATTTCTTTCTTCTTTAAGCAGAAGAATGAGGTTATCCTACATTATCTGCCTTGAATTAGATTTGGGTTTATAATGGGGAATCATATCAGGCTTGTTTCAGAGTGGTATTGGGAAGATTCCGATCCTTAGGAGAACATCATATATTGAATGGCTTGATTGGCTCAGTTGGACACTCAGGAGTGAAGATGATGCTTTTGTTCCCTGAGAGTGGGTTTGGGGATTCCCATTCATTGAGGGATTCTTAATCTGGGATCTGTAAACTTGTGTAGAGTAAGTGTGTGTGTGTGTGTGTGTGTGTATGTGTGTGTGTGTGTGTGAGAGAGAGAGAGAGACAGAGAGACGGAGACAGAAAAAGAGAAACAAAGAGACAGAGACAGAGACAGAGAGAGACAGAGAGACAGACAGAGACAGATAGAGACAGAAACTGTTGTTCAGTTGTGACTAATGGTTCATAGCTCTATTTGGGATTTTCTTGGCAAAGATACTGGAATATTTGAGGCTGGATTTGAATTCAGGTCTTCCTACCTCTAGAGCTAGCACTTTATCCACTGTGCCACCTAGCTGCCTGGCACATAATAAATACTTTACATCTTAAAGAGTTTACAAATAAGGAAATTGAAACTTAGAGAAATTAACTGATTTGTCTCTGGAAGCACAGGTAAGTATGAATATGTAAGAGTTGGAACTTAACCTTTGGTCTTCCTGCATTTGAGGCCAGCTATTATAATTGGAGAAGAAATGTCAATACCTTAAGAGTTCTAAGGCTTAGGGAATTATGTAATATGATATAATATAATATAACATAACATAATAGAAAGATTAAGTACTATGGTCATGGTCAAGAAGGAGAGATAAGATTTGAATTTTCCCCTCTTACACTGTTGTTCCTTTAAAGCAGGGATATATTTTTGTTTGACTTTATATTCCCAGGGACTAATATGTGGTAGGTACCATGACAGAAATTGTCTAGGGATTTGTTGATGAATATAGCTGCCAATTATAATCATCAAAGAAGCAGAAATGTGGAAAAAACTGGCTTATTATGTGTAGAGAGCATAAACTTGCTGTATCCAAAAATCAGGGAGCCCTGAGCAGCAGTTTCAGCAAACTTGAATAGGTTTTATTTACACAATGGAATTTTACAGAAGGCAAAGGGAAAAGGTAGTGATTTATATATCAAAGAACAGGTAGCAGAAGGGGAAGATCTTTATCAGGTAAAACAGTAAACTAGTCACCAAACACTGGGGATACAGTTGGAATTTGCAAACTATTCATTTACTGCTGAGCTAAGGTTGATGTCTCAGCTTCATTTTGCATACCCCAGCTAATTAATGGAAGTAAGAAAGTTAAGCCAGAAAATTGTCTTATCACAAGGCTTAATAAATATTAGTTGATTGTTGGATTGATTGAATACATGTCTTTCTCAATTCAGGCCCAGCTTATTATCCACAGTTCCAGTCTCCCTCTCTATTGGTGACATTTGTTTTTAAAACTTGGAATTCCAAATTATCTCCTTTTCTCCTTCCTCAAATCTCTCTGCCCTCCTCCCCTTCCTCTTTCTCTCTCCCACCAAGTGAGAAGGCAAACAAATCCAAGCAGGTTATGTCCTTTAGGGCTGGCTACTTGCTGTGGACTTAAAGCACCATTACTAGGACTTTATTCCCTCCCCAGAGAATTGTACTTATATGATCCTGGCAATTAAGACTTTTTCTAAGGCATTAATGGTTACAGGGCCTCCAAATCAGATGGTCCTGAGTTTCAGCAGTTTGCTAGCTATGTGACTTTTCTCATTCTATAAAAAGTGGATGATAATAATAATAATGACACCTACTTCATAGAGCTATTGTGTGGTTCAGATAAGGTAATATATCTAAAGATCTTTATAAGCCTAAAGAAATATTATTAATATACCAGGGGAGTTAAAGTTTTTAGTGAAAGAAAAGTTAAAACTTCTTAGACAAGATTAGAAGAATTGCCAGAATATGTATAAAGGTGAAAGGGACTTCTCTTTTTGTGAGGACATTTGAATTCAGTAGGAGGAAATATTTTACACTATCAGAATTAGATGAAAGAGTTGTTATAGGGGTCTAGTGGAAACTTACAGGATCTCAGATACTTTTCTTCAAATAGAAGAAGCTTCAAATAGATTTGCTTTTAAGACAGTCATGATATAATAGAATTAGAGTATGGCACTGACATGATATGACATTACAGTATGTGAGGACATCCTGTTAACTGGTTCTAAAAGGTTATAGAAGCAATCAAAAAACTGGTTAGTTTCAGCAACTGCCTCACTTGGTCACACTGTTTCTGAGGTCAGCAAAGGAAGTGGAGCCTTATGAGTTTCAAAGGTCTGGAGGACCCTTGGACATCCTAGTCTTTTTTTTTTTTTTCATCCTAGTCTTTTAAAAGTTAGATTGGCACTTTATCCAGTATTAATGTCCTGAGACCTAAGAAGTGACCTTCAGAAATGATCTTCGAGACTCCAGACCAGTAGAACTTGAGATGAGGTCTCTTGGACAGTAGGGATATCATTTGGATATTGGACTTTGGTGGGACCGATACTGTAGGAACTGAATTAAATTTTAAGCCTACCCTGAAATTGAGCAGGACAAAGTACATATGCTTTAGAAACATTGGAAGAAATGTTTGTGCTTTCTTCTTGCTATAATTTTTTATTTTGTTTTGTTTTTCATAAGATTTTATTTTTGTGTTCTTAATAATTATGATCAGAATGATAAATATTGAATTGATTTTCAGTGATTATGGTTGTAACCAGTTTCAGATGTTTTTGTGTTTTATATATATGTATATATACATACATATGCACACATACACATACACACACATATATAATGTGATTGATCATTGTTGTAATCATCATTTTAAAATAGTATTTTATTTTTTCCAATTACATGTGATGAGGTCCTCAGTAGCTAGAGAATTGGAGCATTGATGGAATTACTCCCTAGGGCAGACAGGAAAGATCTCTGATAAAGATCTTATGGTTCCACCCTCTGTGGATGTCCTTCAGTCAGAAATCCAAGTTATGTCAAATCCCTGAGCTGCCATAAGTCATGGGCAGCCTCACCTTGCTGCGCCCTGTCAGAAATTCGAGTCATGTCCCTGGAGTTAAATTTTCCCTGTAAATTTGTCTATGGCTCATGCCATCTTTGCTGAACCCTAGTGTCTCAGTCCATTCTGGCAATCTGCCTCATGGTGTCTTTCCCTTCACTCCATCCCCATGCCACATGGTGTCTCTTTCTCTTATCCCACACTATGCCTTATGGTGTCTTTCTCCTTATAATCAATTAACTCTTTTAGCATACTGCCAACTAGGAACATGCTCCAACCTCATAGGGTGTTTCCTTTTCTTGGCTAATTGTGAGTTCTATTAGGGAACTTGTCTTTTCCACAATTAATTATTAAAACTCCTTTCCTATGTGCTCTTCCAACTCAATTTCATATTTACTACTCTTTGTGTCCATTGTACCTCTTCATTTTGTCTGTAACCCCTTCTAAATAAACCTATCTTTTGCCAAAGAAAATGGCCATTTTTAATTCTTCACATTACTAAACCCCAACATTTGGTGCTCTCTTAAATCCCATCATCTGATGCCACAACATTTGCTACCTCAGCCACATCACATGTAAAGATAATTTTTAATATTTACTTTAAAAAAATTCTGAGTTTCAAATTTACTCCCTCCCTCCAAAAATGGTGAGCAATTTGCTTGTTATATCTTTAGAATAATTTCCTTTTGTAAAAACAATTCAATGTGAAATGGTGAAGTCCTAGTTGCAAGTCTCTAATAGATGGAGATGTACAGTTGGTAGGAACCTAAACCCATAGGAAGACTCCTCCCCTGAAACCTCAGGGTAATTTAGAGTCATGAGAGGTAGATTTCACGGTGGTTCTGAGAGAGTGAGCTAGAGTCATTATATTCCCTCCTATGTAGGTTTATGCTCAATCATTTTCAATCTTGTCTGACTGTACATAACCTCATTTGGGGTTTTCTTGGCAAAGATACTGGAGAGGTTTACCTTGTTTTTCTCCAACTCCCTCCTATACAAAGATTAATAATTATTAAATATGTAGGGCTATTTCCAGCTAGTTTACTAATCATAGTTCATAGACTGATTTTGGGCACTGATATGGTCAAAAATATGAAGTAAAGTACAGGAGTGTGGGGGGAAACAGACTTGGACCAGTGGTGGGCCAGCAAGTGTGTTACCAGTTGGCTCTCAAAAAAAAAAAAAAAGGCATTTAAATTTAATCTACACAATTAACATTTTCTCCATCATTTCCTTGAGTCTAGACCAACTACAAGATTTCTCAGGTGTAAATGCTCACACTGGAAATTTAACAATCGTTCTGGGGATTTAGTTGGAATACAACCTTGAGGACTCCGGAAACCTGCTTCTGTCATTTATTAACTGTGCTCATGGGTTCATATGAGCATGCTCTCTGAGTACCAATTTCCTTTTCTAATGAAAAGACTACCTTATAGTAAGTAAACTTATAGTAAGGAAACCTATAGTTTCCCTGGGGTTGTGGTAAAAGTCAGAAAGCTTAAGACATTATATATTGGGTAAAAGCCAGCCATTGTTATCATTAGAGCCACATCTGCTCCAGGCTAAGGTGGGTAACATTGACCAAATCTCTTATCTTTGAAGGACCCATTTTCAACCATAAATGGAGAAGGATAGACTAAAGCAGTGAGATCCAACTTAATAAAAAGGATCACTGATGGCCCCTAGTGACTCAGAAAACTTCATATTAACATTATGCTAAAAAAAATTTTTTTTACTCTTTTGTTAAACGTTTCCCGATTGAAATTGGGAAATTCCCTTAATTAAATTAAAATGCATTTTAATCTGGTTTGGTCTGCACTGAAGTTCTCTGTTTGTAGCAGGGAGTTTGACAACTGCTGATTAAATGATTTCTAAGCTTTAACATTCAATGAAAATATTCTTTTTATCTGATCATCCAGATGATAGATAGTAGTTAGAGAAGATATAGCACTCAATCTGGAGTCAGGAAGACCTGAATTCAAATTTGACCTTAGGTGTTTACTAGTTGTGTGACCTGGACAAGTTATTTAATTTCTTTTTACTTCTTTTTTCATTTGTGAAATGGGGATGATAGTAGTAGCATCTACCTCCCCAGATTGTTGTAAATATTGTTGGTCAACAAATCCCCAAATGTGAAATAGTTTTAGAAAGAAGTGCATTAGGTTATTAGGTACAAGACAGCAAGCTGGAAAGGATTGTGGCTCTCTCTTGTGGGCTTCTGATGGGCTTAAATTATAAAAGATTTAGGCAAGAGTGCCTTCACAGGAGTCATTCAAATGACAAATATGACATTAAACATATTACATATACTACATGATATATAATTATTATGTGGGACAAGATCCCCTTTCCCACATTAACAAATCAGACACATCTTCAGGTACAAAGAGAAAGCATTTATTTAGTCCATGAAGAGAGAGGCCCAAATACATACTTGGGACCTATTTCAGCTCCTGCCATGTACTCCTAGAACCTGACCAGCTTCTGCCAGGTCGGGGATTTAAAAAGCAAAAAACTCAAGCTTTTTCATTGGATAGACTAAAAGGATGTAATCATCCTTGACCAGTGTTCACCAATGTTGTCTGCTTCCCACAGGTCATGTCACTTCTTGAGGGTCTGACCTTTAGAGATCATGGGACTCCCTGCAACCCAAGGTTCAAGACCTGATTTTCCCACCCTGGGAATAGGGATCATGTGACTTAGTCTCAAACTGAGAAAACTTCATCCAGTCAGTCCCATTCATTATAAATATATCAGATGTAATACAACAAATATGACAACTCTTTGAAAAGAGAGTAACTTGAAAGCAGGGCAGATTGAGATGGGTATCAGTAAGTAGAAAAATTCAATAAAATTTGGGCAAAACCAAAACACAAGCACCCCAAACACAAGCATGGGGGGACTTAAAATAAGACCTGGTTTAAGGACATCCAAACTAAGAATGTTGGGGTGAATCCATGACCTGGAGGAACCCAAAAAATCTTATAGCCATCTTCAGTATTCCTGCAGAGTTATTGAAGTCAAGCAACATTTTGGGTTTAATCTCTAGTCACAGAAAGTTAGATTTTTTTTCCCTTTCATTTATTTGTTTGCTTGATTATTTAATTATCTGTTATTTGTTACATTTTGAATTCTGAATTTTCTCCCTCCCTCTTTCCAACACTCCATTAGAGAGGGCCAACATTTGATATAGATTTGATATAGATGTGTAGAACCATACAATCTTACTTCTATATATCAGTTCTTTCACTGAAGTTAGATAACATTTTCCTTCATAAATTCTTTGAGTTGATTTGATGATACACTCAGAATAGCTTAGTCATTCACAGTTACTCTTTGAACAATATTGGCTGTTACTATAGACAACATTCTTTTGGTTTTGCTCACTTTACTTTGCATTACTTCATTCAAGTTTTCTGTGTTCTAAAACCAATATTGTTATTTTTTTACAGCACAGTACTTTTTCATCAATAAAACTAAATTCAAACAGTATAATAACTTTTTTAGTTCTCTCCAACCAATCTAACTGCTCCTTTATTAATTCATCTTCTATATCAAGTCCCCTAACTGTGATGCACCCCAAGGATCTGTCCTAGGCTCTCTTTTCTATGCATACTTTCTCCCTTGGTAACCTCATCTGCTCCCTGAAGTTTAAATTGTTATCTCCATGCAGATGACACCTGGATGTAGTTATCTAGTCTTTGTCCTTCCATTATGGTCTAGTCATGCATCTCAGATCCCTTATTGAATATTTCAGACATCCTAGAGGCATCTCAAACTCAACATGTCCATAACAAAATTCATTCTCTTTTTACTCAATCTATCCCTCTTCTGAACTTCTCTATTATTTTGAAGGCACCAATAACCTTCCAGGCACCCAGATTCCCATCCTCAGAATCATTTTCCATTCTTTTATCTCACCCTGCATGTACAATCAATTGTTAGATCCTTCCATTTCTACTTTTATCTTTATTTTAACTGTCCCCTTCTCTCTATTCAGACAGCCAGCACCCTAAATTAGGCCTTAATCATCATTCTTCTAGACTTCTACAATAGCTTCCTCATTGGACTTCCATGTTTTGAAAACTTCTCTTTTCAACCCATCTTCCACTCGGTTACCAAAGTGACTTTCCTAAAATGTAGGTGTGGCCATGTCACTCCTTTCTTCAAAAGAATTTCCATAGCGCTTTATTACTTCCAAAATCAAATATAAACTGCTTTGTTTGGATTTCAAACTCCTTCTCAATATAACCACAATCTAACTTTTTTTTCTCTTTTATATCTTATTCTCTTTTATAATGTTCCTTATATATAATTCTCATTCTTTAGTCTTTATTTCTCTTTTATCTATTTGAAATATTATTATCATTTTCCCTCTTTGTGGGAAGTTGGGGTCTGGTAATGATAATGACAAGTGATAACTTGGATTCTGCAAATTACCCTTTTCTCCTCACTAGAAGTACTTGATAAGGGGAAACAAATTGGTGAGACAATCAAGAAGTAGTAAAAATCTGGTCATGGGCAAGCAGACTCCTAGAGATTTCTTAGATTTTTCTGAGTTTTTTTGAGTTTTTCCCTTGCCCTTGGGAGGAATTTCCTTGTTAATTTCTCCCTTTGGAAAAGTCAAGAGAGACATAGAGACAGAGACAGAAAGACAAAGACAGAGAGACAACTATAGAGACACACAGAGACAGAGACAGACAATCAAAGACGGAAAGACAGAAAGGCAGAAATAGAAGAGAGAGACAGAGACACAGAGCGGGAAGAAAGAGAGAGAGAGACAGAGGCAGAGAGAGAAGGAGAGAGGAAGAGAGAGAGAAAGAGAGAGGGAGGGAAGGAGACAGACAGAGAGACACTGAAAGAGACAGAACCAAATAGAGACAGAGACAAAGAAAGACACAGAGACAGAGAGAAACAGAGAGGAGAGAGACAGACTTGAAGGGAGGGAGGAAGGAGGGAGGGAGGGGAAGAAAGAGAGAGAGAGAGAGAGAGAGAGATGCTGAGACAAAATTTCAGAGGGCCATACTATTCTGAGACTTATGAGTCTGTCCAACAAACTTTTATTAAGCACTACTTGGCACCATGACCTGATCTAAATGTTGAATATACAAAGCAAAACATGTAAGTTTTACTTAAGTAAACACTGAGTAAATACAAAGTGTGTGTTTGTATACATACATAGATTAATTTACAGATGGGAGATAGGAGGAAAAATAAAGAGTACAGGATCAGAAGAAGCCTCTTGTAGAAAGTTATAGAAGCAAAATATTAAAATGCCATGTATTGGAAAACAGCAACAGGCTATGATGTAGAATTTATAAGGGGGAATAAATGGAATCTATTTGGAAAGATGGATTTTGTGCCTTTTTCTGCCCAGTACGATGAACATAGTAGATACTTAATAAAATTTCTGTTGACCTTATTATTCTGCTACCTGAGAGACAAGAGAGGCTGACTAACTTTTCTCAGCTCAAAAGTCTTTCAGGCATGCTACAATTCCCTTTCTCTTGTAAATTAATTCTGCCCATTATCTTATTAGATAATGTAATTAAATTACTTCTGCAATAACTGCCATTCATTTCAATGCATTTGAGATTTACTGCCCACCATAATCTGCATATAGTTCTCAGGCCCCACTTTAATTCAGTGGATAATTTGTTAAACAAGTGACTTACAGCTTTGGGTAGGAAAGCATCCAAAGAAGATCCATCCTCTTGGAGAATGCAACATTTGGAGCCTGGTGACCTATTAGGAATGCAAACACCCCCAAATTCTCCATTCTGAAGGGCTGTGCTGATTCATTCTGCTGTTTGAGCAATTACTGGAACACTATGTTTTCCTCAACATTCCTTGTTTTTGGATTTAGAACTGGAAGCAACCAGAGAAATCATTTAGTGTAACCTCATTTTAGACAGAAAGAAGCTGACTTTTGTGAGATCACCAAGTAGTAGCACAAGTCACTTAACTAATGTTAACCTCACTTTCTCAAAAAATCCAAACCAAACCAAAACAAACAAACTAACAAAAAACACTAGAATCTGAATCTAGCTCATCTCTTTTGGGTCAGCTAGCTTACCTGATACCAGATACAAGATTTAATCCGCCATTACCATTCTTCACAACATGATTAGCAGGGTAGTAATGGTGGTTAAGAACTGGCTGCCAGACAGTTCACCCTAATTCTACCAATCTGAATCAATCTGCTCGAGCCTCCACTGATGTGTTTATGTTTAATAGTTTCAATTGTAGATTTGGACCCAATAGGGAAGTCAAAGGTCAGTTGCCCAACTTGCTCTATTTTAAAGAAAGGAACACTAAGACCCAGAAAAGTTCACTTGCCCAAAGTTTTGTAGATATTAAATAGCAAAGTCACAATTCAAATCCAGATCCTGACTCCAAATGTAGCATTTTATCTGCTACACTTATTTCTTAGATAGTTAAATGGAACAAAAAATAGAGGACCAGACCTAGAGTCAGGAAGCTTCATCTTGATGAGGTTAGATCAAGTCAAAGACACTCAGATACTTCCCAGCTGTGTGATCCTGTTTACCTCAGTTTCCTCATCTGTAAAATGAACTAGAGAAGGAAATGGCAAATCACTTCAGTATTTGCCAATAGAAACTCAAAATGGGATCCTGAAGACATAGATACAAATGAAACAAGTGAAAAACAATAAAATGTGTAGAGTCTGAGCAAAAGCATTGAATGAAAGAACATGGTAAGATAGGCTGCAATTGAACATTTTCCCAATTAATCTCTTCCATGAATACAAACATGCAACATCAATAAGAAGAATGGACACACTTAACACTACAAATAGAAGGTAAACAGATAGAAGGGATACCATATAAGGACCAGGGCTGTTCCATGGGGCAGCACAATTCTGAAAGGTCACCTGTGTGTGAGAGGGATGGTATTGAGTTCCTCCACATTGCTATCTCAGTGCTCTCTTTGGCAGCCATGTGGTCTCTGAAGAACATGTGGTATGGCAGCTAACCAGTCTCTGTTGGGTGTTGCTCAGTGGAAGGCTCCAAGGGCAGTTCAACCACGTTCTGTGGTCACTATGCTGTGGCCACGTGTAGGTCAATTGACTTCAGCTGAAATCCTCAGATGAGATTAAAAAAAAAAAGTACCTGTAATTTTCCTTGTAATTTAAAATCCAGGGGCGTAAGCACTTTTAGAAAGGCAGGGATCTCACATACTCCATCACTGGCTTAGGAAAAACTTGTAGTTGCTTTTTCTCTACAACCAAGAGGATGTTAGAATATGGGGTTTTCCTAAGCTTTTCCTCTTCAAAAGTAGAAGTCCTTTTTCTCAAGAACCAGTCTTTAGGAATATAGAGCAGCCAGTCAGCTAAGCAAAGCTTCTGGTAAATGACTATTTTTTAACCTTATTTTCTGTTCACAAGGGCAATATCTCTGTCTTCACCAACATGCATAAACTGTACCCATTCAGTAATTTTAGGAGCTGCCTTGTCAGTTAACAGCCAAGGGTTGCCTGGGTCAGATGTCCCAGAAATTCTCTCAAATATGAACTTCTTTGTGTTCCCCCATGCAAAAGGATGAGAGGGCAAAGGGCCAATGGATGATAGCCTAGAAGTAGAGACTTTTGAAAACAACATCCTTCTCTCCAATCCTTTGTTTCATATTTAGTCTAGTCTGATATTTTGTGACACCATTTAGGGTTTTGTTGGCAAAGATTCTGGAGTAGTTTACCATTTTCTTTTCCAGTGAAGGAACTGAGATAAACAGAGTTAAAAGACTTGCCCAGGTTCACACAGCTAGGAAGTGTCTGAGGTCAGATTTGAACACAGAAATATGAGTCTTCCTGACAAGACCTGGTAGTCTATTCATTGTACCACATAGGTGCTCATTTGTTTCATATACCTGCCTTTATTATGTATGGGTAGTTGGCCTAAGCCATAGCACCAAGCTATGAAATGTACCTTGCAAGTAAATGATTTTAAAATTCTAGTATTGTACCAGATCAGCATTAATATTATGCAATCCATGCCTTTGATAAATGGTGTCTTGGAGTGCTCAGTGGAATAAGACTAACCTTTCTGGTATATTGAATAAATATTCACTAAAGTAATGTGATATAAGGAATACTGGGTAACAAAAATTTATCTCCCTCAAATTCCATCATTAGAAATTTATTTCTCTCTGAATAGAGGATTTATCAGTTCTTAAGAGTTTTCTATTAAAATGTAAACTTTTCAGATAGCACTGTTTTTTAAATTAGTTGGCAGATAATACAGAGTAAAGAATCCTAGGAGTGGGCCTAGGAAGGAAAAAATGGGGCCAGAAAACTGGATAAAGATTAAAGAAAGGAAAAAAAAAAAAACATGATTTTAGAAAATTGCCTACTATAAATACTAATAAGAACTATGATAATAGCTAATATTTATACAGCATTTAAGTTTTGCAAAGCAATGCACACATGTTATTTCTTTTATATCTAAGAAGTCCAAGCTCTCATGTAATATAAAAATCAATACAAAATTACAAGAAAAGAGTAAAGATGAGAAGAATATTGTATGTAATTATACAGCTCCAATACAACCTCCCTAAACAATCTATGCACTCTGAAAAAATGGAAAATGTTCAGAAAAACAAAAGAACTTGATTCTAATAAAAAAATTTTTTTTACCAATATTTAACTAATTTAAAAAAGACAGTTTCTGCTGTTATGATCCATTCTAATCAGATATAGTGTTTCAGAGATTAAGAAAAAAGAGAGAAGAGGCAGAGGGTAATCCTTGGTTGGTACAGAGAAAATGGGGTTCAAGTTGAGAGGAAAGCCTGCTCTCTGCAGGACTTCAAGACTGAAGACATTGAAAGCTGAGATAAGTGAGCAGAATTGATGCTGATTAACTAATTCAGAAGCAAAGGGAATGCCTAGAAGATAGGAAGCTAAAATGTAATACTCAGCAGCTTGGAGAGACTTATTTGAATTGATGCTAAGTGAACTGAGCAGAAGGAGGAGATCATTGTACCCGGCACTAGCAAGATTATGCAATCATCAATTCTGATGGACTTGGCTCTCATCAACAATGAGGTGATTCAGGCCAGTTCCAATGGTCTTGTGATGAAGAGAGCTATCTGCATCCAGAGAAAGCACTGTGGGAACTGAATGTGGACCACAACCTAGTATTTTCACTTTTTTTGTTGTTGTTTGCTTGCATTTTGTTTTCTTTCTCATTTTTTCCCTTTTTTGGTCTGATTTTTCTTGTGTAGCATGTTATTCATGTAAATATATATAGAAGAATTGGATAGATTTAACATATATTTGATTACTTGCCATCTAGGGAAAGGGGTGAGGGGAAAGGAGGGAAAAATTTAGAACACATTGTTGTAAGGGTGAATGTTGAAAATTTTCCACAGGTATGGTCTATTCAATTCGTGAGCTATTCATTAAAATAATTTAATTTTAAAAATTTAATTAAAAAATATAATACTTTCTCCAACTTTCATTGAAGTTCCTATATTTAAAGTAGAGAATTTGGGTACAAAGTGAACAGTAGCATCCCTGGAGCTGAGAAGCCATTGTGGAAGAAGGTGCCCTCCATTCAGCATTATCTATATCTTTCCTGGTTACATATGGATGCCACCCCTTTATCCAGTACCATCCCCCTCACCTCCACCCACTGAATTATGTCTTGACCTGTCAACATGTTGTCTTCAATTTGAATAACTAATATGGGCATATACACTAGAGGGCAGTGCAACTCAATGCAACATACTGGACAGGGCTGTTGGGGTAGATGAGGTTACCATTGACTTCAACCATCAGGCCTTAGTCTAGCCAGTCTTGAAAAATCAAAGTATTCAACAGCCCAGACTTGAATAGTGCAGATGGTGCAACCCTATATTTATACAGGCTACATGTTTACATAAGGCTTTCTTCTGGTTCTTGCCCCTCCTAATCCAAACTCCCCAAAGCCCAATCTGATGATTATAACCAGGATATGCTGGTAAATGTTTAACAATGGCTCTCAATCAAAAAAAAAAAAAAAAAAAAAGGAATTTATGCATTACACACTTTTTAAGTTAATTTGCATTATTAACATTTTTTCTTCACTTTCTTAAGTCTAAACAGTCAACAAATAAATCAAACTTTGATTTGTGGTATTGCTAATTTCCAAGGTGTAAATGTTCACACTGAAAATTGAACAATTGGGTTGGTTGGAGCTGGTTCCAGCATCTTTTTGATGACAGCCATCCTTGGCGTTTGGTTCAACAGATTAGGTATCTAGGGTAGGAAATATCCTGGATTGTGATGGCAATAGAAGACTCTCTAGCTCAGTGGTTCTCAAAGTATGGTCTAGAGAATCCTGGGGATCTCTGAAACCCTTTTAGAGGGTCTATAAATTCAAAAATAGATTTTATTTCCAATATGGTAAATGTCTATAAATATAATATAATGCAGATACACAAAAAAATTTTGGAGAGATCCTCAATAATTTTTAATAGGATAAAGATACTGAAAACAAAAGTTTGAGAGCCACTGCGTTTAGCTCTAGGTCCCTACTTTTCTTCTTAACAAGTACCCCAAGACTTTGTCTGGGAGAAAACAAATTAAACGACCTCCTTCTTCTCATACTTTCCCAAGAACTCTTATAAGTCACCAACTCTGTTCTGACCAGCAAGTAGGTCCTATAGTGAAGTTAATTGCCAATTGAGCAGTTTTTGTGGGAATTAAACCATCCAAGAGTGCTAATTGTATCCAAATAATCCTGGTACTTGAGATGATATTCCAGTGTAGAATCAGACTAGGGGCTAAGGCTTCAGGCCAAAGAGAATTGTACAAAACCTTGTGCCAGTACTGGAAATAGAAGGGTAACTCACTCTGATTTCATATGATAGCTAGATGTATTGCAGCAGCAGCAGTGACAGCTAGTATTTTGGGAAAGAGGGAGTAGCAGTTTGTATTTGAGCCAAGAATCTCAAAACATTTCTCATTTAGATCTATAGAGCCTTGGACTTCTGGGTATTGGTCTGGACCTCATTATGCATAAAACTATTTCTGGATATCTGCTGAACTAGGACACTAAGCACAAGTAAGAATTGAATGGATAAACTCTCTCTTCCAAAAGAAGAGCTGATGTGGGCCTCCTAGAAAAAAAAATGTTTAAAAAAAAAACACCCATTCCTTACACTTTAGAATAAAGGAGAGAGTAGGAAATAAAGAGGAAGGAGTTTTAGATGAGATTTCAGAGAAATGATGGACCTCATGGTGGATAATCTCGAATTACTTAGTAAAGTGAAGAGTATAGGTTGATGGAGAAGCATTTGGGGATAGATATATATAAAAGGCTTTTGAGATTTGAAGTAGGAAATCTAAGGACCACATAAAGTAGGGGTTCTCATGGATTACTAAACTCATTGTGAATTAGCAGTAATATGTGGCCATGAAACCAGTCCAGTTTTAGGCTGCAATAATATATGTCCAAAGTCAGGGAGGTGATAATCCTACTATACACAGCCCTAGTCAAACATATTTAGAATATCTTATGTAATTCTGGCATTACCTTTTAGAAAGGACATTATTCATGTTGAGTATGTCCATAAGATGGTTATGTAGATGGTGGATTGCAAACCATACTGCATGAAGATGTATTGGAAAAATTTAGGGTATTTGTTTTAGAGAAAGGAAGGTTTGGGGTGACATGACTGGTGTCTTCATAGAATTGGCCATGTGATTATTTCTCTCCTTTATGTCTGTTTTGGAGACTTGTAAAAGTCTCCCCTCCATAAGTTTTTAATTAGTCTGCTCTTGACCTTTGACTTAAACCGCTTGTTAGACCTACTAATCATTCACATTTCTCAGGCTTTAAGTTTTCCAAAGTATGTCACTCAAGACCGCCCTGTGTGGCTCATACATTGACTTGGAAGGCCATCCTCACAGAGAAGTTCCAAAAATATGCTGAGAAATGTCATCCTTCTGAGAATATCATTAGTAGTAATATCATTTATCCACATTACAGGTGTGTAAATTGAATCTTAGAGAAGAGGTTCATGATACCTACTTAATGAGAGAAGTACAGCAGCCGCTATGTGAGATTTCTATAGTATCTTTTTATCCAAGGAGTTCAAAATCCATTTTATATTTTAGGTTTGGAATTAATTTTTTTTTATTGATAGGTAATAAAATATTATTTTAATACTACAATCTCATATACATGATAAGACAATAAGAATAGCAGCTGACATTTACACAGCACTTTAAGATTTGCAAAGTTCTTTCTTTCTTTCTTTTTTGATAATAGCCTTTTATTTTCAAAATACATGCACAGATAGATTTCACCATTCACCCTTGCAAAACCTTGTGTTGGAATCAATTTTAGGAGAAATCATGCATTTCTACCAACGTCATCCCCTGCCCAACTTCTAAGAAGCCACAAGATTCAGAAAGGTCTGTGACTATCTGTGCAACTCTAACAGGTTTCTCTCATTTGCTTATCCCACTCTCTTTGCTACTTTGCATTCTTCTCTCCCAGAGTCACATCCTTTGGACAAAATTCCAAGCAGAGGGCGTTCATGAGGGTCTCCATGGTGATCATTATTGCCCTGGTCACCATGGTGACCTTGGCTTCAGCCTCTCAGATAATTATCAGATCAAATGCCTATATGGTCCTCTTCTAACCCCCACCCCCACCCCCAATGGGAGTTTGAGTCTTAATCATGATTTCTGTCCCCTTGTTATTCTGGCATAGAATGGAGAGAGAAGAGCTGGGGATGAATAGGAGAGCACAGGACATTTGTCTGCGGGTGTCTGCCTCACTTAGTTTGAATAAAGTGCTCCGGAGCAAGGAGAATAGCTTCAGTTTTAGAGGGAGAAAGGTACTATATCGGCAGAGCTGGCAGGGGCTCTGGGCTGTCTCTCGTCCAGCTGCTCCTCTCAGATTCCACACACAGAGCCATCCAGGCACTTGGCTCCCCACCATCACCCTCTTTTCATTTGGCACCGTGGTTAGCCAATCACACAGTGTAATGCTTCAGCTGGAGGATATCAATCCGGGCAGGGACCGTTTAGAGTTTTTTTGGTTTTGTTTTGTTTTTTGTTTTTTTTTGTCTTTCTATTTCTAGGACCTTGTATAGTACTGGCTTGGCACGTAGTGGATGCTTAAGAAATGCTTGTCGAGTGAATGAAGTGAATTCACAAACGTTAATAAAGTAAGAAATAACTGTGAAAATGCCTACTGTGTGCACATCATGAGTCAGGCAATTGGGAAAATGTGAAATTTAGTTAAGAGTTATCCCTGTGCTCCTGAGAGTTGTAGTCCTATAATGGGACAAGCTAGAATAGACCAAACATTTATGTATACCAGTGGATTACTGTGTGTGTGTGTGTGTGTGTGTGTGTGTGTGTGTGTGTGTCTGTTTCTGTCTTTCTCTGTCTCTGTCTCTATTTGTCTATTTCTGTCTTTGTCTTTCATTCCTCCCCTACTCCTGGGTCTCCCTCTGTCTCTGTGTGTATCTTTCTGTCTCTTTCTCTCTATTTCTGTCTCTTCTCCCTCTTTATATCTGTGTGTTTGTCTGTCTGTCTGTCTTTCTCTCTGTCTCTCTCTGTCTTTCTCTGTCTCTTTGTCTATTTCTGTCTTTGTCTCTCCCTTCCCCTCTGGGTCTCCCTCTGTCTCTGTCTCTGTCTCTGTCTTTGTCTTTCTCTCTGTCTCTCTGTCTCTATCTTTCTCTCTGTCTCCTTTTCTATTTCTGTCTCTGTCTCCCCCTTTCTCTGTCTTTCTCTCTGTGTCTCTGTTTCTCTCTGTCTCTGTGTGTGTGTGTGTGTGTGTGTGTGTCTTTCTCTGTCTCTGTCTCAGTCTCTCTCTCTCCATTTTCTCTCTCATCATTATCATAAAGTAAGTCCAGAATCAAGCCAGGATATGAAAGCAGACAAGTTAAATCTCGTCTTCTTCTCACTACGATTTCTTTGGACTCTTCCCATTGGTGAATGATCTAGAGAGATGATTTGGACCACTTATGGGACAAAGAGATAGCTAGAAACATAGATACATAGATAGAAATAGATAAATAGGTAGATAGATAAATAGAAACATAGAAATAGGTAGATAGAGATAGATAGATAGATAGATAGATAGAAACATAGATATATAAATAGACAATCAGGCAAACAGATCGATAGATAGAAACATAGATACATAGGTAGAAATAGACAGATAGAAACATAGATATATAAATAGATAGACAATCAGGAAGACTGATAGATATATAGAAACATCAATACATAGGTAGACATAGACAGATAGAAAAAGATAGGTAAATAGATAAATAGATTTCTCTCACCCTGTTTCTGAAGGGATCTGTGATTTTCATCTCTGGGGAGAGGAGGAGGAGGACAAGCACTGGACCTTTGGTAGTCCAGAGTAGCCAGGATCCAGCCCAGCTGTGACTGGCCTTCATTCTTCTCTCTTCAAGAGGAGTTTTACGCTAGAATTTTTGTATGCCTATGTGATTATGAATATATGTATGTTTGTATGTGTGTGTGTGTTTTTTTTCCAGTCATATTTTAATCATGTCTGACTCTCTGTGACCCCATTTGGAGTTTTCTTGGAAAAGATATTGGAATGGTTAGCCATTTCTATCTGCAGACCATTTTACAGATAAGGAAACTGAAGCAAATAGAATGAAGTGACTTGCCTAGGATCATGCAGCTAGTAAGTCAGATTTGAACTCAGGAAGATGAGTCTTTTTGACTTCATGTTTAGCACTCTATTCACTGTGCCACCTAGCTGCCTATATATACATATATACAGACATGTGTACACACACATATAATGTATATATGTATATATATATTATTTTATTTTATATGTTATTATATAGTACATTACATATATAATGTAATGTATATAATGTAATTTATCTTATATGTTATTATATAGTACATTACATTATATATGTATATATTACATATAAATAATGTAATGTACTATATAATAACATGTAAGATAAATTTATACATTCAGTATTTGTAATTTAAGTGTATAATGCTATCTTTTAGGAATTCTAAGTACTCCATTCACTCCAGTTCCCTCTGTTGACCACACACACAAAATCTTGGATAATGAGCAAAACCATTTATTGAAGCAAATTATAAATAAAAATCAGGGAAGTTATGTAGGTTCGAGTAGATAAAAGAATATGAAAGAGTAAATGAGCTCTTTGGAAGATAAATAAATTCTCAGCCTAGCCAAAGAATGATCTCACTTTTCTTGGCAATCTCTGAAAGTGCAGATGATGGGAATCTGTGACTCCAGTAATCAAAAGTTCATGGTTTACTTCTTACCTGTCTCTTGAACTTCTTCCTTTGCTCCTCACAGGTTCAGAAGTCTCTCAGCCATTCAGAAGTCACAGGGTTGTCCTTCAGGGAAACTTCCCAGGATTTTGGTGGGAGTAAGAGAATATTAGGAGTAAAATATGCCTTGAAACAATGAAGCAGAGAATTTGCCAAAGGTTCTGATGGAAATTATAAAAATAAAGAGTTCCTAAAGTATTTATAGGATTATAGATTTAAAGCATGCAAGGAAATAGAAGATCTCCATCAGAAGTATCAAATACTAGAAGGCAATGCAGCTTTAAAATGTAATTTAAAATGTTTAATAAAATAGATAAAAAATAGAATAGAAGGAAGATAATGTGATTTTCTATTTTTGTCTAAATAGGTGATTTTCTGAGTCAGTATGTGTCTGTAGGGTTCCTGAGGTATCAATTATCATCCCCATTCTTATGTGAGTTTTTCATCATTGATCTCCAGGGGTCCTTATACTTTTTAAATAGGGGGCCAGTTCGCTGTCCCTCAGACTGGTGGAGGGCCGGACTATAGTAAAAACAAAATTTTGTTTTGTGGGCCTTTAAATAAAGAAACTTCATAGCTCTAAGTGAGGGGGATAATTGTCCTCAGCATCTGGCCGGTGGCCTGGGGCCGTAGTTTGAGGCTAGACAATCCTTTCATTTTATAAGAGGTAAAACTGAGACAATGATACTAGAAATGGTTTGACAGAAGTCATATAAGTAATAAAGAACAGAGTCATTGAAATATTATTGATCTTGATATGTAAACTGCAATAGATGACTATTTTGAAAGGACCAATACTCATTAAAGTAATTAAGTTTGGTGATGGTTGTAGTTTTTTTGAGATGTTTCCCTCCCTCTCCCATCCTAGGAGTACAGCAGCCACTCATAGATCTGATTCTACTGTTGAATGTCAAGAAAGCGTTGATTTGTTTTTTTTTCTGAGCTAGATAGGTACCCCCTAGGAATTCACCCTGTTGGTTATAGACTTAGCATGGATAGATTGATTTTAGCTCTGCAGTAGCTCATTACTTCCCAGTGATCCTGTAGCCTCAGCCTCTCCTAATAGTAGATATTAATGGGCATGTGCCCTGAATCCTGAGTAACTATATGGTCCAGTGGATAGAATGCCAGGGCTGGGGTCAACAAGATTCATCTTCCTGTGTTCAAGTCTGGTCTCAAACTCTCATTAGCTTGCACAGTAAATAAGACACTTAATCCTGGTTATCTCAGTTTCCTTATCTGTGAAAGAAATGGCAAACCACTTCAGTATCTTTTCCCAAAACAAAGAAACAAACCCCAAATGGGGTCTTGAAGAGATAGACAGGATTGAAATGAAGGAGAAAAAAATGTGCTGGATGATAGGGATAAAAAAAAAATAGGCAAGAAACTTCCTGCCCTCAAGAAACTTATAATTGAATAAGGGAGACAACCTTCAAACAAAATGTATACAAAACAAGCTATATACAGACCAGCTCACTATCTGCTATGACAGGCTGCCTTTCAGTATATACATAATTTTATGATTTGTTAAAGCTCAAATATTTTATCATGATATAGCTGCTATAACTTCCATTCTGCTTTACAATTCATATAATTCACAATAGGGATCTGAATAGATCAGCAAAAATCCATCCACACTTGGAAAAAAAGAGCTCAAAGCATGTTTTCTACTGCTAATAGCTAAAAAGTCTGAGGTTTCTGTAAGAAACCTTCTCAATGTGGTCTATTCACAGCTGGTTGGAGAGTCATCAGGTATTTAAACCAACTGTTTGGTTTGGAGCCCACAATAATCTTTCTTTTATTGAACCAAAGCTGATGACTAAAAATTCAAAGTAACAGCTTTTAATAAAATGAAATAAGCAATAAGATGGAATTAAATCAGGTATTAAACTCTCCGAGCACTTATTCCCAAATGACCATCATCCATCTCCCCACATGTTTTCCAGGTGGAGTGCTATTCCTGTTTCCAGCTACTTCCTTCCATCTCCAGTGTCTTCATCACACTAAGAGAGGGAGTAATCAATTTACTCATGGCAGGTCTGGCAACTCCTTGTGGCTCCAAGTCTTTCATGTGATCACTCACATCCTAACTAGACTGAACAAATGGGCTTCCTTCTGGCCTCTGCTTACTTCTACTGCTGCCCCTTGTCTGCAATTATTCTTCTCCTGTTCTCAGGTCATATTATTTCTAGCCTGGTCTTTGGTTATGATATACCTGGCTGCTCATAACTCATTCCTAACTTTACCTTCTTAGGTCTCATGTCTCACCTTCTATAGTAATAGTTCTACTAGCCTTTTAAAATTGGTTATACAGAAAGCTGCTGAATCACCCAAAGGTTTTTTTTGGGGGGTGGGGAGATATAATTCCCAAAGTAAACTTGGTATTTATCCTCTGGCTTCATCCCCTTTCTTAAGGGTTTCCAAATGCTTAGGAACAGCAATATTTATTTATTTATTTGTCTGTTTGCTTGTTTGTTTATTCATTCATTCATTCATTCTTTCATCTATTTATTTATTTGTTTGCTTGTTCATGTATTTATTTGTTTGCTTGTTTATCCATCCATCCATTCATTCCTTTGTTTGTTTTGCTGAGGCAATTGGAGTTAAGTGACTTAAGTGACCAGAGTCACCTAGCTAGGAAATGTTAAGTGTCTGAGGTCAAATTTGAACTCAGGTCCTCCTGACTTCAGGGCTGGTGTTCTATCTACTATATCAACTAGCTTCCCTTAAAGCAATAATTTTTATAAGTAAATAGCCATTTATGATTTTAGAGGCAAGTGGAAAAATCCCTTTCTCCCAAATATCAAATGAATTAATAGAATACTGACTATGGAAAATGCCTGAGCAGAAACAAAGGTTCCTAGGGGAGTTCAAGGTGCAACTGAGCTTAAGAAAAAAATCCTGCCTTTTTGGTTTCATATTAGGATCCAGTTTAAACCAGTATGCCAGGCTAAGGCCAGGAGTTAGATCTTCTCAGGAATGTCAGTTCCAAAGACCAGAAATGGACATCAGAAGAAATATTTCAAGTCTGGTTGGGTGCACAGAGATCAGTTATTAATATAGAATTATCACTAGAACCCATGGAATCATGGATAACATTTTGGACCTGGGAGTCAGGACTTCAAATTTTGCCTCAGATATTCACTAATTGTCAAAGAATAAATGGGAATGACTGAATTATTTTGAGTATTATATTCAAATCGATATACAAGAGTTAGGAAGAATTCTCCCTGTGCAGCGGGAGAACTGTTCGGTTCTGCAAATATGTATTGTATCTAGGATATACTGCAACATATTTAACATATATAGGACTGCTTGCCATCTTGGGGGGGGGGGGAGGAGGGAGGGAGGGGAAAAAACGAAACATAAGTGATTGCAAGGGATAATGTTGTGTAAAAATTATCCTGGCATGGATTCTGTCAATTCAAAGTTATTATTAAATAAAATTAAATTAAAAAAAAAAAAGAGTTAGGAAGGAAGATACTATCCACTTCTACAGAAGGAACTGATAAATAAAATATGCATAATGTGGTTTTACATACACATATATATACATACATATAAATTTGTCTATATATTTACATATTCATAGGTTAAATAATGACCTTCTCTAGGGAAAAAGGGTGGAAGGTGGGAGGGAGCTAATTCAAAACTTAAAATAGAATAAAAAATAATGTCATTTAGTTAAGAAACTATTTGCTAGCTATGTGATGCCTGAGCAAATCCCCCAAACCTTTCAGAACCTCAATGTCTTCATTTGTAAAGCTAAGGAGTTAGACTAAATTCATTTAGTGCCTCTTGTGTGCTGGGTACTATCCTAAATGATAAGTTCCTAACCCCTAGGTGGGGTTAGCAGAGAGAGCCTGAAGTATTACTCCTTGAGGCAAGTAGGGAAGTGTATTGATGGGGATCAGTTTAATCTTACAGTCCCACTCTCGGTGGAAGTCCTGGATAGTCCCATCTTGCTGTGTCCAGTCAGAAATCCAAGTTATGTCAAATCCCTGAAGTTAAATTTCCCCTATAAATCTGTCCATGGCCTATGGCATCTTTGCTGAACCCCTTTGGGTTAAGCTCTCCACTGCACTCTGCCTCATGAAGTCTTTCTCCACTCTTTTGGGGTGCTAAACCCTTCTCTGGATTTAGCCTGCCAGTCAATGGCATGCTCCCGCCTTATGGAATATTTCCTTTCTCCTGGCTAATTGTGAGTTCCACTAGGGAACTTGTCTTTTCCATCACCGTTAAACCACTTTGGTATCTAACTATCTGCTCTCCCAACACTATTTCATATTTACCTCTCCTGGTATCTATTGTATCTCTTCATTTTATCTGTAACCTCCTCTCCTCAATAAACCTACCTTTTGCCAAAGAGAATGGCCACTGTGAATTGCTGTTATTACATAGACATCTTATGGGACTCCTTGGTTCTTTCTCCTTCCAAATTGCTCAACTCCGTAGTCACAGCTTAAGGGCCTAAAAACCTGGTTCTTCTTAAACTGAGTGTAGGAAACCTCAGAAAGAGAGAGGAGGCTATCGTTACCAGCTTTCCTGAGCCTGCCCCATAAATCAAAGACCCTGCCTTTGTGATTGTGGAAGGAGGGAGGGTGACTAAAAGCAGAGGTCTATCCTAAGGGTTTGAAATTCCCATTTAAAATTTATTCATTTGAAAGAGCATCAATAGCATATTTTAAAATATACAGAAAAAAATTCCCGTGGGGAACATGAATAAACAGGGCAATTTTGTTGCTGCTTTATTAAATGTAACATATATTAAAATGTAACATATATAAAAAAAAACAAAAGTCTCAGTTTCATATATACTCTTTTTTGTTCTTGGTTTATTGAAATATTTGTGCTTGTTGATGATTGCTAAGTTCATAGTACTTATTAAAAATGTATTTGTTCAGCTTAAGGTTTTGCTCCTGGCTAAAAGGAACTTTTTTTGGGGGAGGGGGGAATAGACAACAAACCAGTTATGCCCTGAATTAATTTATTTGATCTAGGAAGTGGTTTTGATCTTGGGAAGGAAGAGAGGGAGAGTTCTGAGTTAGGATAAAGAATGCCTTGGGATTGGAGAAGGCCCAGAAGGGTAAACTGGATTGCCAAAGAAAATTCTACCCTTTCCCCCATTTTCCCCAAGGCCCTCTTTCAGGAACCTGTCCCAGCCCCCACCACTCCAGTGTTTATATTTGTTGAATTATTCTCATAGACAGTAGTGCTAGCCTTGCATAAAATTCTGGGCCTCCCAAGGCAAAATTTCAAACAGAGTTCTTTCACTTATTGCTTATGGCAAAATAGACAGTTCCAGGGCAGAAGGCTTCCTTTTCTTGAAAACCTCAGCTCTTTCCCTGCCTAGTTTATGCATGATGTTCAAGTGTTTCCCTAAAGGGATTCACACTTCTTTGGTCCCAGTGTAGCCTGATGGGAAAAACTCTATGCTCCAAGTCAGAAGATCGGTTTTTGAGTCCCAGTTCAGGACCAAGAAAACCCCTCTATTTGTTTATCCTTAAAATGAAAACAAAAATGTTTCATACCACTTGCCTCATAGGATGGTTGGGAGAAAAGTACCCTATCAAATGACCCTTTCTATAAAAATGACCATTGTAATTATGAGGTAAGGATAATGAGGTACTCTGAAATCCAAGGTTCAGGAACTATATGCTTCAGACATTAAGGGAGGCCGGGTGGTTCATGAAGAGCTTTTTCCAAGATAATTTGAGTTCAAATGCTACCAATGACACGAATTTTGGAAAATCCCTTAATTTTAAGTTCTCAATGTCTTCATGGGAAAATAAAGGGATCTAGACTAGATGGCCTGAGAAGGCTGAAAGAGCCTTCCAGTCTGAGATCCTCTATTTATTGGTTCAACCTATGGAGGTGTTCTTTGGTGATCTATACTGAACTGAAGCTTTTAGGAGAAAAAGGCCCTTGATGATTAGAGATTTCCTCCCAGTTCAAGGGCAAAGACAAGAATACACTGACCAAAGATTTCATAATACCAATTGAGCATCTACTTCCTCACCTCAGCCCCTTGAGGGCACCAGAGATGTACTTATTTTAAAAAGATTGGTTGAGTGTTTTTGAGTCTAAAAGGAAGTGTGGAATGATGATCTCTTTGTAAAGACAAGGAAAAACCTGATGCAGAAAGAGTTGGGACAAGCCCCTGGTTGTCAAGGGACAGAACAATTCCTCAGGAAATAGCTCTGAGGAGGAGTGTGTGTGTGTGTGTGTGTGTGTGTGTGTGTGTGTGTGTGTTTAGCAGGGGATAGGTTATAGCCAACTTTTCTGGAACTCCAAATCAAGACATAGGATCTATCAACAAGATTTTGATGCCATGGTTGCTTGGATTTTATATTAGGCTCCAGAGCCATTCATGGGCTTTGTGACTAGAAGCCCAGGAAATTTGGTCCGTCCTATGTTTTAGTGGCGCAATATACAGGAAAGATGGCACTTAAACTTCACCAGAATATAAAGTATTTTGTTGGACTGTTTAAAATGACAGTTTACATTTCACTTCAACTCTGCACTAATCACTTTATTCCACACTCGAATCTTCTCTAAGGTATCAGGGTCAGCTTATGCTGTCCAACTGCTCTTGCATCTGCTATTGTGACAACCAACTGTTGATTGCTGATGGTACTAGATGCTGCCATTGTTGCTCTCAAAGGGCTCTGGACCTTTCAAAAAGTCACTAGTTCACCACTGAGCCTGGACACATCTCTCATGACTTATTTAAAGAAGTAAATATAAAGAATTAGTCCAAACTCAGGCTCCGCCTTGTCTTGGCAGAATACATGTTCAAAGTCATGCTAACTGCCATGAATTCAAAGTCATGTAGAGATAGGGGATGGGAGAATGGAACCCCTGCCTGAATGTCAGGATGCTGCTTGTAAAGAGTCCTGCAGCTGGAAAGGAAGAGATCAGTGAAGAGATGGGTCAATGGCCCCTTTTGCAATCCATATAATCATTAGCAACTCCAGCTCAGCAGTCAATAAAGGGATTTTTCATCTTAAAGGACAAACATTTTAGTCCTAAGTCAAACATGACTAGAAACAGGCTGCAAAGTTCTGACTCAATTGATAGGAACTAATGAGGGAAACTTGGGGTATAGTCCACAGACTAGCTCCTATGTTCCCACTGAGCCTCCATTATCATTATATGGTCATATGATCCTATGGTTATGTTTGTGTGTTATCTCCTGTATTCAATTTTGCCATGAGGGTAAAAAGTCATCTTTTCTTTTCTTTGTATTTACTATAATGACTAAAATGTAATAGATAACTTAATAAAAGTCTGACTTTGTGATCAAAGGGAAAAGAATTCTCCCTCAGGAGTGTGATGAAAGATTTTATACAATTGATTTTGAAAAAAATGCATGACCCATTTTTAAGCTTAGTCTACATTAATAACATTTTCTCCATCATGTTTTTAAGCTTAGAAAATAACAAATCAAGCACAGATTTGTATCATTTGCTACTTCCTGGTGTGTAAATACTTGCACTGAAAATTTAATAATTCTCTGAGTTGGTAAGAATTGGCTGTAGCTCACTGGTGCTTTTCACCGAATTGTTAGCACTCAACCCTCATCTCAGGATGCCCAGGGAAATGAATATGGGGAGAAAGGGAAATACAAAGAGAACATTTCAAACATTTCAGCTACTCTTGCTGCCTATTTTAAGACCTTCTGAAGTTCCATGCTGAGTTTTCTTCGGAAGATCTTTTTTGGAAAGTGAAAAGAATTTTTCTTGTGGCAGACTCACTAATGATTTTGGGGCATCTTCATCTCTTAAGTGAAAACAAAACAAAACAATATAGAGAAACAGTACATCCATGTGCCCAGGATTATTATTTTCCAATCAAATCCATGAGCCATTAAAACAAGGGAACATTTCATTATTATTTTCCAGGGATTAAATAGAAGTAGGTCTCATGTGAATTCCAAATTTGATTTCTTTTTATGGAGACAAGCAGGTGAGGCTATAGGAAAGTTCTGTAATCTGACAAGGGAAGGAATGGCATAGTAAAGCTGAAAGAAAACTTGATCTGGACTCAGAAGGTTCAGATTCAAATCCCTAATTCGCTGTATGACTTTGGACAAGTCACTTAATTTCTGAGTCTATTGCTTCCTCTGAAAAAATACAGGGGTTGTACTGGAAGATCCTAAAAGTCCATCATGGGATCAAGGAAGATAACTTTGCTTAAGTGTTTTATCAATGTCATCAATCACTATTTATCCTTGGAAATGTGGCAATGTCAGATGGAAGGAAGTAAGAGTCAGCTATTCTATGATCCTTTAAGGGAAGGAGGGAGATAATGGCTACATCTTTCTTTCTTTTTTCTTCCTCCCTCCTTCCTTTTCTTCCTTCTTTCCTTCCTTTCTTCTTTTTTTCCTTCCTTCCTTCTTCCTTCCTTCTTTCCTTCCTTCCTTCCTTCCTTCCTTCCTTCCTCCTTCCTTCCTTCCTTCCTTCCTTCCTTCCTTCCTTCCTTCCTTCCTTCCTTCCTTCCTTCCTTCCTTCCTTTCTTCCTTCCTTCCTTTCTTCCTCCCTCCCTCCCTGCCTCCCTCCCTCTCCTTCCTTTCTTCCTTCCTTTCTTTTTTTTAGAACTTTAATTAATCATCTCCCAAGGTAAATAATGACAGATGACACTGATATAAAACTTAATCAAAGTTAATCTCATTTGATCTTTACAATTACTATATTAGGTAGGTACTACCTAGAGGAATTATTGTAACTATTTTAAAGAAGAAGGAATTTGAAATATATTCCACAATCAGTGTCAGAGGCAGAATTCATACATGTCTCTTCAGATCCAATTCTCTTTCACTATAATGTGTCTCTGTAACTCATATTCACTTTTTATAATAAGGCAAAGTTTATAACCCATTTGTAAATCTGTACAGAAAGAGGTCATAGAAAAAATGTCTATCTAAGACATTTGGAGCTTATGCTGGATGTCACAAGCTTACTTATGTGAACTTGTACAAATCTTCTGAGCCTCAACTTTCTTGTGTGTAAAATAAATAGGTTGACCAATAACCTATAATTAATAACCTTTTTATTGTAAAGTTCTGTGAGCATGTAAGATACAGAACTCTAACCCTGCTTCTTTGCAACAGGAAAGCTGGAAATGATGGTTTGGGCCAAAGTCATAGCTCTTAAATCTTGACAGAATAGCCTATACTTGTTCAACTCAGTTCAGCTAAATTTAATTCCATTCAACATCAGTACTAAGTAAGCATCTACTCTGTATAAGACAGCGCTAAGTGCTGATAATACAAATACTTAAAAAAACTTTTTCTGATCTCTGGAAATTATATTCTTGGGGAAAGGGATGTTATGTACATATAGATGAGTGAATACAAAGTACTAGTAATTCCAAAAGTTTTAGTGCAGTTTTAAGATTGAATAATTTCAGGAATACAGATATTACAAGCTTAAAAACTCTAATCATTGAATAATTGAAAGGCTAATTATTAAAATTTAAATATTTACCTTAGTAAATCTTGAATAGTAAATTAAAAATTCTAATCTTAACAAGACAAAACACCCTGTCATCATGCATTGTGTATATGGAAGCTTTTGGAGGATATTTTCTCAGGCAGGTGATCAGTAGATGTTTTGCTTGGTTATCTTTTTCATCCAATCTATCTCTATTAGACTTTTTTTTTATAGGGATCACATAAAACAAACACATATGTGTGTGTGTGTGTGTGTGTGTGTATTTGCAACTGGCTTTCACAATGAAGTCCTAATGCTTTAGTTAATACGAATGTTTCTGGATTGGTTGTAAGAGAGCTAATAGATGCACAGTCAGGGCCAAATGGGTTTGTTTTAACATTTGAGTTAGTTAATAAGTTCTCATGCCAACAATGACTCTAACAAGAAGCCAAAATACAAACCAAGGGAGAGAATTTGGGACGGGCCAGTGAGGACTGGCACGTGAAGATGGAAGAGGTTCTGATGAATATCACAGCAAAGTTCATAATGGACTCAGGGACTGAACCCTGTAGTATAGGGTTCTTCATACTTATTGTCATGGTCTCTCTTGGTAGTCAGATGAAGTCTATGGAAGCCTTGTTAAAAAATTGTTTTAAATGTATAAAATACATTGAATTACAAAAAAACCAATAGAGATAACAAAATATTTTTTAAAATTCAGGAACTTCAGCTTAGTAATCTCTGTTGAAGAACACATTCAAGAAAGACTTGTCAAGATTTCCAGCTCTTGGGGGACATACGTAGGAGGAGTCACTCCTTTAACCTAGGAATAAAGTTGCAAATTCTCTAAAAATGAGTAATCTAGTTTTGGAGCTGCCCTCTGTTGACCTGAATTTTGATTGACACAAAAATCCCATTCCTTGTCTATACTACATAATATTTTCATGAAGTGTGTGGTAAGAGCTCAAGAGATACTGCTGCTGATTTATGTTCCCATTTTATAGATGAGGAAGTAGAGCCCCAAGCAACTTGCTCATTGTCACACCTAGCACCTGGATATAGTGGTAAGATTCAAATTTAAAGAATCTTTTCTTCCTGAACCAATCTTTGGGTTAAATCTCCTTTCCAAAGGGTACAGGCATTTGGTACATTTGTTCTGAATTAAGCTTGGCTGCATTTAAACATTATCACGTATGGGGAGCTCGAATTACAGAGACAGCCTTGGTCCAGTGAGTAGCATACATAGCATGGCTACTCACAGAAGCGGAAAATTCTGGGGCCCCTCCAGCAGTGTTTCTAGAAAGAAGCTGGGGTGAGGGGGAAAGAGGCCAGCTGGTGTGCCAGAAGCTTCATAAAAGGGATTATAGGACCTTTTAAGGGAATGAAGCCATTGGTAATGATGGAAAACAGCAACGGCAGGATTTGGATAGGGTTTGAACATTTAATTTGCCAGTTAGCCTCAAATGCCTGTAATCTTTTTTTAAATTAAAAAAAAATGTATATTTTACAGTTCCCTTTCTGTGAAGTTCAAAAGATAACATTCGAATGTTATAAGAAGAACCTGTTATGCTAATCAAAATCTGGGGTAACTGAAGTTGAATTCTTTAATTAAAACATATGAAACACAAAGTAAGAAATCATGGACCAGGAAAGGAAAAAAATTAACACCTGGCTATAAGGCACATCTGTACATTATTCAAAGAACAGTAGGGAGTTCAGGGAAAAAAAAAAAAACTATATTTTAGGCAGCTAAGGAGCCCTCTGAAGCTTGGTGTCAGATAAAGCATATTGTTATACACTTGTGTTTAACTCTTCATAACTCCATTTGGAATTTTCTTGGCAAAGATACAGGAGCGGTTTGCCATTTCCTTCTCCTGCTCATTTTATAGATGAGGAAACTGAGGTAAACAGGGCTAAATGACTTGTTTAGAGTCAAACATCAAGTAAATGTGAGGCTGATTTTAAACTCACATCTTATTGACTTTAGACCCTGGGCTCTATCCACTGCACCACCTAGATAAAACACAACTATCTTTTAAGTTAAATGTCTTCATATTCAGATGGAGGGGCTAGGATTCCTTCAAATATCTTAGGAAAGATTGGATAGGTGAGGAGATAAACCTTGACTCTCTAAGGGGAATGGTTGAGCATACCTTAGGTTTTAAATAGATAGTTTGACTATAGAATCAAACACAAAATCCTCAGTTTGCATTCAAAGTTCTTTCTAACCTGACTCCTTCCTATTTTCCAGTCGTCTTACATTTCACTATCTCTCCTTCTCTTCTCTCTTCCCCCCAATCTTCTCACACTGTGTTCTAATGATACTGGCCTCTTTGCTATTTCTTGAACAGCTTGACTCTGGGCATTATAATTGGCTGTCTCCCATGCCTGGCAAGCTCTCCATCCTCATCTCTGCCTTTTAAATTCCTTGGCTTCCTTCAAATTCCAACTAAAATCTCATCTTCTACAAGATACTTTTCCTGATCCTCCTTAATGCTGATGTTTTCCCTTTGTTGTTTACCTCCATTTATCTTGTATAGATCTTTTTTTTCCTACAAAGTTGTTGGCATAGTTCTCTCTCTCTCTCTCTCTCTCTCTCTCTCTCTCTCTCTCCTCTCATTACTGAACTTTTTTTTTTTTTTTTTTTTTTTACATTTTCTTTCCTGGCTGGAAATACAGTAGCCACTCAAAAGCCTAAACCTCATTGCTCATCATCAAGGAAATTTTGATCTACTGATTCTGATCTGCATTAGTTTCCCTCTTCATAGGTAGTCTGGTGGACTCCTGTTCCAAGAGGTTTACCATATTGGTGACAGATTTAATGTGATCAGCTGATTGTTTTTAACTCCACTGTAACTCAGAATTCCTGAACTCAAACAATCTGCTAGCTTCAGACTCCTCAGAAGCAGAGATTATAGGTGTGTATTACCATGCTTGACTGAACACTGAAAAAAAAAAAAAGGTATTTTGATGCTTTAAAAAAAACCATTATTTCTTGATATACTTTCCTCCCTTCATTGAATTCTTCTTTGCAACAAAGAAAAATAACTAAGGAAAACCAAGCATTCCATTGTTTGCAACTTTGTGTTACTATAAGACCATGGTCATAACATATTGTTATATGTTTCTTCTTGTTTTTGAAGTAAGCACTTTAAAAAAGATTGCTGAAATAACCCTCATTCCATCATTTGGTAAGTAATCATGGCAGATACACAATAGGAGCAAGATCTGAAAAACCAATTGAAAGCAAGAGACATGGCAGCATGTTAGGGATGAGAATCCTATGGTATATATATATAGGCTGTCATCTTTTGCAACCATAGCTGAAGATCTGAAGGAAAGCTAGGGAGATATCATTAGTATGGGAGTAAGGGAAATCTGGGAGGTAAGTATTAAAGAAACTATACTGGGTATCAGTGATATTATTCAATATTGTTTTAGACCATTTAACATAATTAGACAGTATAAAATACCTGAGAATGTATCTACCAAAACAGGCACAGGCACTGTATGAACATAAACATAAAACTTTTTGAACCAATAAGGTTACTTCTAAATGACTGAAGTGATATTTATTACTCATGAGTAGGCAAAACCAATATAATTAAAAACAATTTTACCTAACTAATCTATTTATGCAATGCCAGCCCAATTAAATTACTAAAAAATATTTTACTGAATTAGAAAAAAATAATAACAAAGTTCTTTTGAAAAAAAAAAGTCAGGAACTTCACAAAAACAAAGGGAAAAAAATTGAAAAGGAATCAGATTCAGTAGCATCAGACCTTCAACCATATCCATTAAAATGGATAATTTTGATTGTTTTAATTAGTTTTTTATTGTATAAATAAAATCTATGAAGCAAAAAATGGAAGGAATTCAGAAAATTGGGGAAAAAACTTTCATTAACTATTTCTCAGATACAATGTGATTGGGCTGGAATATTGCTATGGTGTAGGAAATAATGAGATGGTTGATTCAGGAAAACATGGAAAGACTTGGACTTATCCATCTTCAGAGAAACAGAGGACAAATGGAAATAAGCATAGTGCAGTCTTATATATGTGTGTGTATACATATATATAAATTTATAGATATCGATATATGTGTGTATATATGTGTGTATCTATATGTCTATAACTTTATACTTAATTGTAAACTTATTTGGGAGGGGAAGGGAGACAAAAATAAGTTTTAAAAAAGCATAGTAGAGAACAAAAGAAAAACTACAAGGAAGCAAAGACTCACAGCTTTGAAAATAATGGGGAGTATTTATTGTACAGGTGTTCTTGAAATGGAAATTTTTTAATATTGAATCCTCTCTTATATTCTACTATGTTTATGGCCATTTTCTCCCTTTTCTTATTTTACATTTAAGTTTAAAATAAAATTTAGAACTTTTCTAAAAAGGAATTAATAAAAAGACTTCCTAGTTGAGAGCTTTTTAAAAAATTCCTTTTTGGAGTACAAACTTCTTTTTATTAAAGCCTTTTATTTTCAAAACATATGTATGGATAATTTTTCAACATTGACCCTTGCAAATCCTTGTGTTCCAAATTCTCCTTCCTTCCCCCAGCCCCTCCCCTAGATGGCAAGTAATCCAATATATATTAAACATGTTAAAATATATATTAAATCCAATATATGTATACATATTTATACAATTATCTTGCTGCACAAGAAAAATCAGATCAAAAGGGGAAAAAATAAGAAAGAAAACAAAATACAACAAAAAAGAATGAAAATGCTGTATTGTGATCCATACTTAGTTCCCACAGTCCTCTCTCTCTGGGTGTAGATAGCACTCTTCATCACAAGATCATTGGAACTGACTTCAATCATCTCATTGTTGGAAAGAGTAACATCCATCAGAATTAATCATTGTATAATATTGCTATTGCCCTGTAATGATCTCCTGGTTCTGTTCACTTCACTTAGCATCAGTTCATGTCAGTCTCTCCAGGACTCTGAAATCATCCCACTCATCATTTCTTATAAAACATTTCATAATATTCATATACCATAACTTATTCAGCCATTTTCCAACTGATGTACATCCACTCAGTCCAGTTTCTTTCTTTCTTTCTTTCTTTCTTTCTTTCTTTCTTTCTTTCTTTCTTTCTTTCTTTCTTTCTTTCTTTCTTTCTTTCTTTCTTTCTTTCTTTCTTTCTTTCTTTCTTTCTTTCTTTCTTTCTTTCTTTCTTTCTTTCTTTCTTTTTTTGCTGAGGCAGTTGGAGTTAAGTAACTTGCCTAGGGTCACACAGCTAGGAAGTATTAAGTGTCTGAGATTAGATTTGAACTCAGGTCCTCCTGATTTCAGGACTGGTCCTCTAACCACTGTGTTACCTAGCTGCCTAGTTGCCTTCCGCCTTCCCCCCCTCCCCCAGTTTCTTACTATTACAAAAAGGGCTGCCACAAACATTTTTGCACATGTGGGTCCCGTTCCCTCCTTTAAGATCTCTTTGGCATATAAGCCCACTAGAGAGAATATATATAAAAAAAAAAGGAGAAAGTTTGTGAATACAAAAAGGATGTGGTTAGATTTACAGAAAGATGATAGGTATATAGAGTTGATAAAATTTAGATAGATAGATTTTATTCTGGTGAATTTATTTATTTTTTTAAATACACATTATGAATCATGTTGGGAGAGAAAAATCAGAGCAAAAGGGAAAAACCATGGGAGAGAATAAAAAAAAGAAGTGAATATAGTATCTATTGATTTACATTCAGTCTCCTTAATTCTTTTTCTGGATGCAGATGGCATATTATATCCGAATTCTATTGGGATTGCTATGGATCTCAGAACCATTGAGAAGAACCAAATCTTTCATAGTTGATTATCACACATTCTTGCTATTATTGTGTACAATGTATTCTTACTTCTGCTTGTTTGGCTCAGCATCAGTTCGTGTAAATCTTTCTAGGTCTTTCTAAAATCAGCTTGTACATCATTTTTTATAGAACAATAATATTCCATTATCTTCATATATCACTTCTTCATTCCCTAATTGATGGGCATCTAGTCATTTTCCAATTCTTTATTACCACAAAAAGAGCAGCTACAAACAATTTTGCACATGTGGATCCTCTCCCTCCTTTATGGGATACAGGTCCAGTGATGGCACTGCTAGGTCAAAGAGTATGCACAGTTTTATAGTCCCTTGGGCATAGTTCCAAAATGTTCTCCAGAGTAGTTGGATTGGATAGATAGGTTTTCAATTGGTAAACATATAGATAGACCCTTTATTAAGTGTTCACTATAAGTATCAGGCATTGTGCTAAGAATTGGTAATACAGATGAAGTGGTGGTGGTGGTGGTGGTAGTGGTGTCCCTACTCTCATATTCTTAGGGTGAAAGTCAACACACATTTGGGGACTAAAAAGTAAGATGAAGACAGAGAATGGAGGAAGAAAAGTCTAGAAAATGAAGATTGGCTAAAGGTGAACATGTCTGATTTTCTCCAAAAGGAAGTTTGAGCGAATAACTCTCCAATTGGAGGAGAAGGCCAAAGGAGTAGAGCTCTCCATCTTGGGAAACCATCTGGGATGAAGGTGAGACAGTCCAGAGAAGACAAATGGAGCTAGAGTTATTACCACAATAGCTAGCACTTAAATAGTGCTTTACAAATTTCTTTATCATTCCCATTTTTACAGATGAGGAAACTAAGTGTAATGGGCTGAAGTTCAAGTTGATGCACTGAGGTCCCAAGCATGTGAGGCTAAATAGTAATTGGATCATCCTCTATTAATATATGCTTGGAGAAAGAATGGCCCCCGCCCACTCTTTGTGCAAGTTTTGATGTGTTGTATGGAAAATAACATAGGGACGATTTTGGTGGGTGGAGAGAGAAAGGCCGGGAGAGAGGTGGAGAGACTGCTGGCCGGGTTCGTGTCATGGCTGCTCACATTCCTATCACCATCCCCCTTCACACCTCCACAAAGAATAAAGATAGAGGATTTTCCCTTAACCTGAATTCCTGACTCAGGCTGGTTTTAAAATATGCGGTCATCACAACTAAGACAGACAGAAATTGTATGACTTGTCCTTGGTAGGTATTTGAGCCTGGTTTTGAGCCTGGGTTTGAGCTCATTTTTTGAGTATTGGCTAGACATCATTTCCACTATACTCCTCCATTTCTAAAGAAAATGGATTGTATTGTAGGAGCATTTGGTTTGAATCCTTTCTGAGATTAACTCATTGTGTCATATTGGTCAAATCATTAACTTTTCTGGATGCCTCTTAGGTCACCACTGAATGGGGAGAGAACTAGATCCTCAGCCCCAGTGCTGAAAATATATACAGGGCATTCTGCCTGATGTCAGCCTATGTGCAGGTTTAAAGAACCTACTTCTGGAAACGCACGCTGACAAAGAATGGAGGGACCCTGCCCTCAGTTCAGAGCATGCACATTTATTCTGTGACTTGTCTATCTATTTACTATGTGATGGGGGGAAAAAAACCCCAACAAACTTTTTAATTGGATGTTAAGCCAGAACAGAGAGTACATACAAAAAATACTGAACAACCAAATTGAGAGAGAGAGACAGAGAGACAGAGAGACAGACAGAGACAGAGATACACAGAGAGAGAGAGACAGAGAAAGAGTAAGAGAAAGAGAAAGAGACAGGCAGAAACAGAGAGAACACCAGTGGTCTGTTCTCTCCACTCAGATTGATTTGAAACCACAAGTGCATAACATGGCTGTTTTCTGTCTCTATTGTGTTTCATTTTTTCCTAATCTTAAGTAACTACATAGTGGAAGGGGAACAGAACTATGACCTTGTGAGCTTTAAAAGTTTGCTAGCAAACCAAGCCCAGTATGAAAGTGTAGTGCTGGGGAATGACCTATGTAACCCAACTCAGCAGTGGATTACCTAGCATCTAAGACATCATATCCCACACACATGAGGACTTTTTCCATGTTATTGTGGCTGTGCTACATTGGGAAGTGAATTTGCTAGGCTGCCAATAAATTAACAATGAGTAAACATTTTTAAATGCCTAGTGCTTAGATCTTCAATGTTGGGTGTGGTTTATAAAGGAATTGATAAAATTAATCCCTGAGGATCAGTTTAGCTCATGGTCCCACCCTTTGGGGAGGTGGTCCAGTGTGAAATCCAAGTTATTTCAACCCCCTGAGACCTACCCTCTGTAGGGGTCTTGAACAGTTTCACCGTCCCATTCCCTGCTAGAATCCTATAAAATCTATTTATGAGCCATTCCATGGCTGCTGCCTTCCTTTGGGTCAGTGCAACACAGCACTCTGCTTTGTAGTGTCTTTCTCTTTATCTCTCCCCCATGCCATGTGGGGTCTCTTCTGTGTGGGTCAGAAACCATTAATAAAAAAAGACTGGATAGATCTCTAGAAGCAAAGCAAAGTTTATTATAGGTTCTTGCGAGAATCGGGCGACCCATCCATAGAGCGGACAATTGAAAGGAGGAAGCAAATTCCCCCTCCCACCACTGACCCTCATCCTTATTGGCTGAGGATCTTACATTCTAAACGCCCGAACTACCCAAGAAATTGAACTTGACTAATAAGTACACAGTTGCCCATATTTGGTCGAAATAGGGAGGATAACACGAAGGGGGCTTAAGTATGCCCTTAGGGGAATAACAGGGAGGAGACTTTAAGTATGTCCTTAGGAGGATGGCTGAGAGGAGACTTTAAGTATGCCCTTAGGAGAATAGCAGGGAGGAGACACTTTAAGTATGCCCTTGACTTAAGGCTTAAAGTCCTTTAGGCCTATTCAAACTTTGAAATAGATGAAGCCTTATTCGATTTTCACAACGGTCTTGAAAGATCTCACCTTATCTCATTCACTTCTAACTACACTATGCTTCTCAACCCCACTTCTTACAGCTCACTAACTCTTTTATGGTGCTAAGTTCCTTTCAGGATTTAGACTGTCAGCTAATGACATGCTCTAACTTCCAGGTATTTCCTTTCTCCTGGTAATTGTGAGTTCCACTGAGGAATTTGTCTTCCATATGCTATCCCACTTTATTTCATATTTACTATTCCCAATGTCAAATGTATCCCCTCAATTTTTCCATAATCCCTTCCCCTAAATTAATCTACCTTTTGCCAAAGAAAATGGTCAGTGGGAATTCTTCACACGTACCCCATCATCTGGTGTCTACATCACCCACATCATTTTGGTGCTGAACTCCACATCATCTACTATGTTTCAGGTACTTGCTAAGCACCAAATACTTTGTCATAACCACTTTAAATTTGAGCGCACTCTCCCCAAAGGACTCCTCAAGGTAGTAGAAGAGAGAACGGTGCCCCATTTTTAGGGAGATGTTTTTGTACTTTGATTTTTGCTCCCTTCCTCTCTCTCCCTCCTTCCCTCTTTTTTTCCTTTTCCCCTTTCTCCTCCTCCCTCTCTCCCTCCTTTTCCTTCCCTCCTGCAAATAATTCATCAGCTCTCTTCCTGAAAGGGAACTGGACTGCTGCTGGGATCGTTTTCCATCACTTTGTTGATTCTTTTTCAAGAGCTCTGTCTAATTTCTCCAAGACTCCATAGTAGCACCTGAAGATATAGACTTCCTCCAACAGATGAAGCTGTTTTAGAGCTTCCTAAATGAGCAGACCTTCCTTCTCATCAGACCTGTGTGGCTTGAATAGGCCACTTGCCTTGTCCCCCAAATGGGATATTATTCAAGAATGATGTGAACTGTTCTCTTTCCTTTGCATGAATCGGGATATATTGAGAAATCTTTTAATCCTAGAGGTACTTGAACTCAGGTCTGCTTAAATTGGCTATTATTCATAAAATAAAGTTGAAACTATCCAGGAAATCTTTCTGTGCTAGAATTTTAGATTTTGAGATAGTGTTGCCTATGGAATTCAAAGTCCCTCCCAGCCCTCTCTCCCATACCTTTTCTACATAGGAGGCTGGGGTTCAAAATAAAGATTTTTGAACTGCCCTTTCAGATTATGTAAAAACACATGCCTCTTATCTCCATGTACTTTTGCTAGAGATCAATACTGCTACTTCTGGGAGATTGTGAGAGAGGGGAGAGAAAAAGGCAAAAGGGGTAAAAGCAGTAGCAAGTCCTCCAAAGCTGAGAATGTCAATGAATACAATTAGATAAAGTTTAGAGTTTAAAAGGAGGAGAGGTTAATTCTTCAGTCAGACAATCACTGTGGAGAGGTTTGTTCATACTGACATGAGAGAGCTCATTGTTAATTTATCAGTGTGAGGATTTACACTTTGGAAATCATCGAATGCAACAATTTACACTTTGTTTTATTGTTTTGTTGACTCTTTAGATTTAAGGAAATGATGAAGAAAATGTTAATGCAGATTAAACTTATAAATAACTCATGTGCATATTTTTTTTCCTAGAGATACACACTTGCCTGTTCATCATCAAGTTGCTTAAGACATTCTTAAATCTGATCAAGAATTTCGTTGTTTAACTGCTTTAAACAAATATTTTATGAAGGTTTCAGCTCCATATTTTCTTTTCTTTTTTCTTTTTATTCTTTGCTTTTTAAAATTTTTTTTTTTATTTTTATAGTTATTCCCTCTCCTAGTTAGCAAGTGATCCAATACATGTTGAACATGTATAATTTCTCTATACATATTTCTTTTTTTAAATTATAGCTTTTTATTTTACAAGTAATATGCATGGATAATTTTTCAGCATTGACAATTGCCAAACCTTTTGTTCCAATTTTTCCCCTCCTTCTCCTCACCCCCTCCCCCAGATGGCAGGTTGACCAATATATGTTAAATATGTTAAAATATAAGTTAAATACAATATATGTATACATGTCCAAACAGTTATTTTGCTGTACAAAAAGAATCAGACTTTGAAATAGTGTACAATTAACCTGTGAAGGAAATCAAAAATGCAGGTGGACAAAAATAGAGGGATTGGGAGTTCTTTCCCTGGGTGTAGCTGGTTCAATTCATTACTGCTCCACTGGAATTGATTTGGTTAATCTCGTTGCTGAAGAAGGCCACATCCATCAGAATACATCCTCATACAGTATTGTTGTTGAAATATATGATCTCCTGGTCCTGCTCATTTCACTCAGCATCTGTTCATGTAAGTCTCTCCAGGATTTCTGAAATCATCCTGCTGGTCATTTCTTACTGAACAATAATATTCCATAATATTCATATACCACAATTTATTCAGCCATTCTCCAATTGATGGGCATCCATTCAGTTTCCAGTTTCTGGCCACTACAAACAGGGCTGCCACAAACATTCTTGCACATACAGGTCCGTTTCCCTTCTTTAATATCTCTTTGGGATATAAGCCGAATCTGCTGGATCAAAGGGTATGCACAATTTGATAACTTTCTGAGCATAGTTCCAAATTGCTCTCCAGAATGGCTGGATGTATTCACAATTCCATCAACAATGTAACAGTGTCTCTATTTTCCTGCATCCCCTCCAACATTCACCATTATCTTTCCCTGTCATTCTAGCCAATCTGACAGGTGTATAGTGGTATCTCAGAGTAGTCTTAATTTGCATTTCTCTGATTAATAATGACTAAATTCCATGTTTTCTTAAACTTGGCAGTGTATTATGAGGTGCTGGAATTTCCTGTAAAATGCCCTGTGGAATGGGAAAGGACAAAAGTAGAGAGAAGCCCTCCCCATAGTGGAAGCAAAACTATCCAGCTTTTTCAGGCTTTCCAATTCTCTAGTGGCAAGAGGGGATATTTCAGGAGGCAGAAAAGTTGGCTATACTAGTCATCTGCCCTAAAAAGGCTTACATTCTAATAGAAGAAGATAATACGTAACCAGGGCTTAGAAAGAGAAAGAGGGAAGGGCATCTAGGTGGCTAGGTGGATAGAGCAACAGCCCTGAAGTCAGGAGAACCTGAGTTCAAATCTGATCTCAGACACTTAACACTGCCTACCTGTGTGACCCTGGGCAACTCACTTAACCCCAATTGCCTCGCAAAAAAAAAAAAAAAAGAAAGAAAGAAAAGAAAAAGAAAAAAAAAACCTTCTCAGGGCTAGAATCCAAAGTACTATGATAAAGAGATAGAAAGAATGGCTGGAGTGGAAAAGAATGACATAAAGAAGGTTGTAAAGGTAATAAATAAATGACTTTAATTCACTGATGGCAACTAAAAGTCTTCTTGCAGTATTCTTATTTATTTTGGGCTTAAATTCTCTATCAGTTGTTTTTGTTTTTATTTTTTTCCAAGCGCAGATCATTTTCTATAATAGAGGAAACAAAAAGCAAAAAAGAATTGAATATTTCTACCTCCTTCTTGTTCTCTGTTATCACCATCCCATCACCCTGAGCAGATTCTTTCCTTGATCTTTTGCTAGTATTTTCAAAGTAACATAGGGCTACATTTGAGTTCACAATTAGTTTTCCAATTACCTACAATATCTAATGTTTTCCTTGAAATAACCCTGGGAACAAGTATTTAGCATTAAAATACTTGCATTCAAATTCCAATTTCGTCCTGTGCTAGTTTGAGCAAATCCACTAACTTCTTTAGATTCCAGTTTGTAAAATTGGTGAGATGGACTTAGATATCTGGTCTCTCTAGCTGTAAATTCTCTGATTTTATAAACAAAAAAGGGCTATCTATATAAGAGGAGTTGCTATTTTCATTAATCATGTAGTTGTTCTTTCTTCTATACAAGATTCTAATCTTCTTAAGGTCAAAAACTTGTCTTCTTTGTAATTCCATGGTGTTTAGTACATTTGTTAAGTTGAATTGAGTACTTACCAAGGGTAAAGCATTGTGGTAGATGATATAGAGAACCCAAAGAAATATAACTTATAGACTCTATTCCTTAAGAAGATGATTATTATATAGGTGAGGAAAGAGTGCTTGATGTGGAGTCAGAAGACCTGAGTTCAACTTTTCAATCAAATTATCCAAACTGTATATCTATGGGAAGTTACATCTCAAGGTCTCAGTAACCCCCACTGGTTTCTGTGGACCTGTGCTTTGAAATGATACATCAATTCTTTTTTTAAACTAATGCTTTATTTTTTCCCCAAGTACACATAAAATAATTTTTAACATTTGTTGTTTTTGTTTTTAAACTTGAGTTCCAAATTCTTCTCCCTTCCTTTCTCCCCCACCAGCCGAGAAGGCAAACAATATGTTATCAATTCTACATGTGAAATCATGCAAAACAGTTTTCCATGTTAACCATATTTCCACAAGAAAGTGAGAAAAATAAAAAAAAGTGAGAAAATAATCCTTCATTTTTCACTCAGAGTTCATCAGTTCTCTCTTTCTGAAGATGGATAGCATTTTTTTTTTCATGATGCATCTTTTTGAATTGTCTTGGATCACTGTGTTGATCAGGGTAGCCAAATCATTCATAGTTGATAAGGAGATATGGATTTTGAATGAGTTTCTTGGTCAGTAGAGATCAAATGTGAAAGTGAAATGATTATCTTGCATTGCCATAAGGCTCTCCAAAGTGTCTACTTTAAGTAGCATATTAGGAATGGTGAGTTATTGCTACCTGTTTTGAGTCTTTGTCAGTGAGTACTTAAGGGTCTTCTTTCTGTGTTTTAAGCTTTTTGTGTGTGTGGTAGAAAAAGGAAATAATTGATATATTTGGTGCCCATTACTTTGTACATTGAGAAACTTTCTTTCATTGGGTTCTGATAGTACTTTAGAAAGGACCAGGAGTCTATTAGAGAAAGGTATGGGTTTGCTTTATATTCTGGAAAGATTCAAGGGAGTAATTTTCAACTAAGACAGATTAATTTCTCACCTGAGGGTGAGAGAATGATTTCCAGTCAACTCCAGGTCCCAAAGAATGCTACATTCTCTAAGAATTCATTTGGGACTGAACTTTCCCTCTAGGAGAGAAAAACTATTTATTTTCTCTCCCCACCCCTCAGCATTTTTCACTTTTGTCAGTTGTTTAATTTTAATTTTGTTCTTTCTTAATTGTTTTGGGTTGGGGAAAAACCTCATAAATATTAGGCAAGTAGTAACTTATGAGAATTTTGTAAAATGTTGCATGTTGAATTTATATAACTTTGTATTTGGGAGTAAATGTAGTGTTCAGACCCACTAGCTATAATAGGCCTGGGCTCTCAGAAAAGACTTAATTTTAGAATTGTCTGAGAATTGTAGTGCATTAAATTTTGCTGGGATTTTTAAAAATGGCATTCAAGAGGTCATGAGGGCTGTGTCATATAGACCTTGTTGTGACTCTGTGTTTGAGTGTCCTCAAGGCTACATAAAGTTTTCTGGAATTGGCGATATGGACAGGTGTTCCCAATACAATACAGTTGGTTTTCTTGGGTCAACAAGGGAATAAAAGGATTCTTTGCTTGCCCGCACCCTTATGCAAGAGGTCAGAGTTCAGTGGAAATGTCTGGAGGTCATGTTCAACTCCTCTACCCTATGATGAGGAACAAAAGAACACTAAGTGAGGAGGTGGAAAGTATGCTTTATTATTACAGAGTTTAAATTCTTCAGTGCTGAGTCAGTGTATACATATCTCACCATAATACCTGAGCACGTGCTCCTTGGGCTTGCCTCTAGGATTAATTATAATAATAATAATAACAATAACAACAACTTTGTTTAAAAGCAAAAGGTTTACAAAATGCTTGTCTTACAATAACACTGTGAAATAATTCAGGAAGTATCACCCCATAATTGAGGAAACCAAGGCCCTGAATGGTAAAATGATTTTTTAGCTTATATGTTTTGAAAATAGTAACCCAGAACTCTGGACTCAAAATCGAGGATTCTCTTCACTGTAGGATTCTCTTCGTTGTATAATTTTTAAAATATAGGTTGACCCATTTTCTTATTGAATTATCAAAATGAAAAGAGAAGATACATTAAAATGCCCTTCGGGGACAGATATTTTTAAGTCATAGAACATTGCCCCAGACAACTCCCTGGGCATTATCTATTAAGCCTAGATGGGTTTAACATTGGCAATGCTGGAGAGAGTACCCACATTAGGAGATCCCCCAGGCTGATGAAATCATAGATTGGGTATATATTGGGTATATTAATCTTTGCATATATTAAATGAAAAATTGCTAATAGTTATGAAAGAGCATCTGGGTTTTCTTTCCACTGCATGTTAGAGACTTGATTGTGAACACAGCTGAAGAAGCTGATCCGTCCTTGGTTCTGTTCTGATGGCATTCATAAGAGCCTTAATGGGAAAGCAAAATAATTTTCTCAGATTCCAAACATATGAATAATAATTTTAAAAATCTGTTCCCTACAAAATAGAAAATTCCTTTATATCTCGTTATTATAACTTTAGATAAACATTAAGTCTATTCTAATCAGTTTAAAAAGCAAAGAAACATTGACATTTTTGCTCAAATAAATTGAACTGTTTTGGATTCATCTTGTCCTAGAAAGAAGGGAGTCTTCAAGACAGCATTAGAATAAGAACAAATCAGAGCTCCCTGGGACTATCTGAGTTATGTCAGATGGAGGTCAGAGCTCAGAACAAGCTCTGTTACTGAAAGTACTTGAGCTGTCAGAAATATAATCAATTCTGAATTCTGTCTTCAAGATGTTCTCTACCTAAAATGTGCTCCCCTAATTTCAATATTTGTTTTGGAATAGATAAACTAAGGGCTCCCAGGAGGAATTTTCTCTACCAGTGCAAATCAAAGCCATCTTTGCAATATATTCTTAGATACCTGAAGCCCTGGGAGGTTAAGGACCTGCCCAAAGTTACACGATCAGTCAGAGCCAAAACGTGACTTTTTTTTGACTCAGAGGCAAGTTTTCTGTTCATTACTATTCTATTCATGTAACATGGAATTAAATTTGGCTGCAGTGAACAACTCTCAGTGATTGAATATCACATGGACTGTCACATCTCATGTTCAATTTTTATAATTATATTTACATACACATGTATGTATGCCAAACATGTATTAATAAATATTATTTATAATATAGTTGGAAACTGTTATGGTATAACATGTGTCTGTATAGAAAACATATATTAATAAACACAATATACATGTATATATTATACACAGAAACATCCATGTTATAGATAACACATTTTGTGTGCACATATCATGTGAGATATATTAGTATATAAAATATAGAAACTTCAATTGATTATATATATGGTTATATGTGTATTCATATATGCAAATTCATATGAACAAATATGATACCTGACATGTCTCCTATATATGGGTTTTCCAATGTCACATAATCTATATTTTGTGTGTACATGTGTATATGCACATATACACATATGTATGTGTCCACCCACACACATATATACACACATACATATTATATAAATCAAACAAGTTTCCCTTGAGTGTGAGATTTTTTTTTCCTTAATAATCTGAGTACTAGGGGCAGCTAGATGGTGCAGTGGATAGAGCACCTCCCTGAAGTCAGGAGAACCTGAGTTCAAATCTAATCTCAGACACTTAACACTTCCTAGCTGTGTGACTCTGGGCAAGTCACATTTGGGTAACCCCAAATTGCCTCAGCAAAAAAACAAACAAACAAACAAATAAATAAAATAATCTGAGCGCTACACACATAAAATTATGCATGGTAAATATTTTCTTCTAAGGGGATCCCAAGTTGATCTAGAATTGTTTGGATGCTGAAATTAATTTAGATTCAGTAGAGATTATATAATACAAATACTGTAGTTACTTAATTTCTTGGCTTTAACTTGTTGATCTATTGTACCAGGTTTTGGAGTGTGCATTTATGAGGCATATTTAGCTAGTGTGACATTCACAGAATAAAATATTTCTGATTATACTTTCATGTCCTGTATTTATAAAAAGGATTTTATAAATTGTGGTGCATTTCCCTAGTACAAATTATTTTTGGTGCTTTATAATATTTATGGACATCATAAAGCCTATACTGTATAATGTGTGTGATTAATTTTTCCCAGTCAATAGTCTGGGAAAAAATCCCAAAAGATGTCACATCTTTATCAGTGATTTGAAAAAACAGAATGGGAGAAAACAATATGTGGGAACGGGTGTTTACACATGAAGATGTACAGGCCAAAAAAGTGGGGAAAGTATATCAGTGGTAATATATTCTCCATGTAATTTTATCATGAAAACAGTGATTGTGAACAATTCCACTGAGATTCATTTAAATGATTCCTGATTCACACAGGCTATGAATCCACTAGTCTATTGATTCTGGTCTTTGAGTTGTGTGAGTGGTGGTGTTTACTTGATCCTCCCAAATGAATGAGAAGTGAAAGAATTCAGTTGATCAAATGACCAAGAACTGACTTAGTAATTGGGTTACTGGGCAATCTATGGTTCTGCTGCTCCTGCTTCTGCACTGTCCCAACCAAATGATCTGCTCCCACTTTGGGACTATGCTAATTGGGTGGCAGTCACCACATCTAACCAGCCTCAGACAAGCGGCCATGCCATCTTTTTGCCATACTGCTGAACACCATCCCTCCCCCTTCCTTTCTACTTCTCATTTTCAGAACAGTGATTGCCTCTTCTTTTCATGAGTTTTTCGCCTATCGGAATGCAAACTTCTTGAAGGTAAGGAACTGTCTCTCTTTTGTATTTATATTCTTAACACTTAACACTGGCCTGATAAAAATAAGGCTCAATAATTGATTTTTCATTCGTTTAATCATTTATACTGTCAATTTTAGAACCTTAGGGAACACTGGAAGATTAGATCTCAAGTAAGAACTGAATTTTGATGTACACTATTTGTTACTGTTAGTAATGTAATTTGACTTTGCAGGGTTCAATCATTTTTAGTCCTGTCTGATTCTTTGTGAGAAAACTCTGGCAAATTTACTGGAGTCTTTTACCATTTCCTTTTCCAGCTTATTTTACAGATGAGGAAACTGAGGCCCATTATTGGAGAAAAATCTCACATTGATGACATCACAGATATTTTGGAATATAAAAGATCTCAAAAGTCCTACTCCAGTTCCTCCTTGCAGGATAGAGATGACCCTAAATTCTTAAAGGTACCATAGAGGGTCACCAAGCTCTGAAAGATTTTAATTAGGATCTGGTCATAGACTATAGATGTTTTGTCCCCAAATCAGCCAATTTCAGTTTGATTAAATATATATTTTTTGGCCACAATGATTTTGGAAGATCATGCACGAAGTTACAAATGATCTGCAATAAAGATCAGTGAGGGAGAACCCATACTAATGTAATTATATATTCTTGGAGTATTAAGTACAATAATTACATTTAAAATGTTCCTGCTTGCAACCTATTATATTTGATCTGCGCTTTGAAGGCTGAAGTTGGGGATGGGGTGGGAAAATGTCTTGAAAACCTTATAGGCTTCAATGAAAATCATTATTGTAAAGAACTATTGTATAGGAGTAGGAAGGGGATTGGTCATGTTCTATTATGTCCTAATCAGGTAACAACTCAAGTTTTAGGTTCAATTCTGTATGCCACATTTTAGGAAGACATTGATAAAGTAAAGAGTATCTAGAGGAGCCTAACTGGAAAGTTACTTGAGAAACTAGAAGTATTTATCCAGAAGAAGAGGAGAGTCTGGAAGTACATGACAGCCAACTTCAAGTATATGGAGTAGCATCATGTGGAGATGCTCAGATTTGTTCTGCTTGGACCCGCTCCTAGGATTGCCGTAGGAGCCAATGGAAGACGTTGTGGAGGTGTCAATTTTGGCCTCATCTCCAGGAAAAATCCCAGCAATTAGTCATCCAAAAGTGAAATGGGCAGGAGACCCAGGAGACAATGGGTTCTTTCTTTTTGGAGATTGACAAGCAAAAGCTACACAAACCCTTGGTTGTTTTCTAGAGAGGAGTTTTTGTTCAGGGATGGCTTCTGAGATCCCTTCCAAGCCCAGAGCTCTGTAACAGTGTCAAGAGCATACAGTGGATTGTACCCCGTCATTCTCTGTCACACTCGAGGACCTGTCATAGATGTTTCAGAAGCATGAGGAACACTTGTAGAAACTGTAAGCTATCATAGCGCATGTAGTGTTTCCCTGAGAACTATTTATCTAAGAGCAGCTACTGCACTCCTGGAATAGAATCACCCTTATCTGAATCCCCTCAAGTGACCCAACGTCTTTCTAACAGAAATAGACATTAGATTTTCTTGATTGGTGTAAATTAGTACCTAAAACCCATCCTTATATTTGTTCAACTGAAGAGAAGGCAGCTGACTAATGACAGATGGTTGTAAGTACATTGGCATCCATACAGCGTGCCAATGGCCACAGGAAGGATGTCTGTGCTCTGGCTGGCATGAGCCAATTTCCCCTCAGCTATATGTATGGGAGCCAGTCCCAAGCCCACTTCCTAAGAAGAGAGGGTGTCCACAGGTGAGCTGGAGCCGGTTCTAAGCCTCTCTAAACTTTCCATCCTAGAAATTGGGAGTTGCGACAAATCAGGGCTTGATTTGTTTTACTGATTGTCTAGACTTAAGAAAGTATTAATAATGAAAATTAAACTTTAGTGTGAGTACATTCACTCCTCCCACTCCCACCCTGGTTGTTAAACATTTACCAGCATACCCCAGAGAATGTCTGTGAAGTGAGGGATGCACTGTAATTAGAAAATGCTTGAGGTGATGACTCAGGGACCTGGTGAAAGACATAGTGAGCAATAATGCTGAGGCTTCAGAAACACGAAGAAGGGCAGGAGAAGGACATTTAAAGAGTAGAAAGGGCTGTGACTAGCTGCTTGTGAATAATCAAGCCGGCCAGAACCAAGGGGCCTGTAGATACTTGGGGCTGCAGGCAAAGTGAAATCAGACTCTTCTGGGGCTCTGGGGACTAGGAAGGGGTAGCTATATTCAAGGATCATAGAACTAGACTGAAAGTCATCTTTAAAGAGTGTTGAATTTTACTCTTCCATTTTACAGATAAAGAAATGGAGCAAATAAGTGTCTTTGACCCAGACTTAGTGATCAGTCACGTTCCCCAGACCCTTATTAGAATAAGCACACCTCTTATTAAATATTCATTCTCTCATTACTTGTTAAAATTACAGCATATTGCCACCCACTCTTCCAAGGGCACGTACGTGTTGAATGGGTTCCATGAAGGATCTTTGGCATTCAGGAGTGCCATTGACCCTTTTTGTTAATTTGATGCTAACATGATTAACAAAATAATTAATTACCCTGAAAAAAAGAAATTGAGCCCAAGAGAGACTGTCAATCAGTCAACAATCTTTTATTAAGTGTTTATTATGTGACAGGTATTGGGGATGCAGATAAAGGAAAAAATATGGTCTCTGACCTCAAGGACATACACACATACACACATATATACATATATAGTATATACATATATACACTATGTTTTATAGGTATATATATATATATATATATATATATATATGCACAAATGTATTTTATAGAGTATTTATGTTTTCACACATATGTAGTATGTACTATAATATATACTACACACATATACTATATAGTATATATACTATATTTTATAATGTATATGTGCATGCACAATATACTTTATATGTGTACATGTGGGTGCATATGTAATATATAGATATAACATGGCATATATACATATATATACACTATTTAGCATATCTACTATATTTATGTGTATATATATCATATATACTATATAGTGTATATATATTTTATATTATGTATATATATACCACATATACTATATATAGTATATAAACAATTTTTTATGTGTATGCATATATATACTGCACATACTAGCTTTATATAATATATAGTATAATATGTTTATATACTATATTATAGTATATAGTATATTTATGATATTTTACATATTCCATATATAGTATATATACTATATTTACATGTATACATATATACTTCAAATACTAGGTTTATGTAATATATACATTTTATATATATACCTATATGTATTATATGTGTGTATATATATACACACACACATATATATAGAAATAAATATGTACAATAAATCAGGAGTGTGAGGATGGCAGCTTGCACTAGGATGGTAGCTGTATTAGAAAAGGGGGCATATCTGCAATATCTTGCAAAGGTAGAAATACAGGACTTTGGAACAGATTATATTTGTGTTGATGTGTACATACATAGTATACACACTAGTTTATTCCCTATATATGCAGACATGTATACACACACACACACAAAGACATACCAGTAGACCTTATACACACATCTCATACACACATGCTATATGCATATACACACTAGCATACATCCCATGTATTCAGGCATGTATACATGAAAAGACATGATAATATATCTTTTATACATACTATATACTTATGCTACATGTCTATGTATACTACTGTACATCCTATATGTGTTTGCAGACATGTATGCATGTTTGGACAGATCTGACCATGTCATCCCCTACTCAGTCACTTCCCGTATCTTTCAATCTCCTCCAGAAATCAAATAAAACTCTTTTCTGGCTCTGTGCTTCTTACACTTTAATTTCCTCCAGATATCCTATGTTCCAGTGACACTGGCCTCTTTCCTGCTCTTCTTGTAAGTCACTCCCATCTCCTGACTCCAAACATCTTTCCTGGCTATGTCTGACACCTGCAATACTCTCTCTCCTTAGGGTCACTTCCAGGAAGAAGTGATGTAGTGAATAGAGTCTTGGGCCTGGGGTGGGAAAGGGCTGAATTTAAATCTGACCTCAGCTATAGGCTGTTTGCCCTCTCTGTCTTCCTCAGTTTCTTCCTCTGTAAAATAGAACCTACTTCATAAAGTTGCTGTAAGGATCAAATGAGGTAATCTTTGCAAAGCACTTGG